>NC_134399.1:143336513-143642821 GCF_050003625.1 Haematobia irritans
TTAGGGTTTCCTTTGAAATTTCAGGAGGGCTTGAGGACACTTCCCCAAGATACATTTAAAGATTTCACCTATGAGGACTATATCAGATTCTGGATTTATAAGAACTATTTGTGTTTGAGTTTTAGAGGTAAGTAAGTGTGCAAGAAAATTATAAAATAACGTCTTGATTTGAAATCTTAAATCTGTAAAGGAAAATCTGGAAATTTTACATTGAGTTTCAAGCAATTTTCATGATCAGTGCGCCTTCTACACCCTCAAAAAATGAAGTTGGTCTATATGGAGGCATTACCAAATGGGCCGATAAAAACTTAATCCGATACACGTTTTTGTGAGCCTAAAATACCAGAATATTTACAATTTCAGGCAAATAAGATAACAACTACGGTTTCTATAAACCCAAGGATTTAAATCGGGAGATCGTTTTTATGGGGGCTATGCTAAAATATGGACCGATACTCACCCTTTTCGGCACACCTCTTTATGACCCGAAAATACCTCTAGATTTCCAATTTCAGACAAATTGGATAAAAACTACTGTTTCTATAAGCCCAAGACCCCAAATCGGGAGGTCGTTTTATATGGGGACCATACCAAAACATGGACCGATACTCACAATTTTTTGCACACGTATTTGTGGTCCTACAATACCTCTAGATTTTCAATTTCAGGTAAATTGAATAAAAACTGCGGTTTCTATAAGCCCAAGAAGTAAAATCGGGAGATCGGTCTATATGGGGGCTATACCAAACTATGGACCGATACTCACAATTTTTGGCACACGTATTTGTGGTCCTACAATACCTCTAGATTTTCAATTTCAGGTAAATTGAATAAAAACTGCGGTTTCTATAAGCCCAAGAAGTAAAATCGGGAGATCGGTCTATATGGGTGTTATACCAAAACATGCACCGATACTCACCATTTTTGGCACACCTCTTTATGGTCATAAAATACCTCTAGATTTCAACCGACCGATATAGCCCATCTTCGAACTTGACCTGCCTGCAGACAAAAGACGAGTTTGTGCAAAATTTCAGCACGATTGCTTCATTATTGAAGACTGTAGCGTGATTACAACAGACAGACAGACAGACGGACAGACGGGCATCGTTATATCGTCTTAGAATTTCTCCCTGGTCAAGAATATATATACTTTATATAGTCGGAAATCGATATTTCGATGTGTTACAAACGGAATGACAAACTTATTATACCCCCGTCACCATTCTATGGTGGTGGGTATAAAAAATATGGGAAACATTTAAATCTGAACCAACTTCTCAAAAGTGTATTTATGATTTATCGGTCGATAGATAATTATTAGAAACAAAGGAAAATTTGAGTCACTATTAAAAGTTTTCGAATAAGCAGTGACGATTTTATAAGGAAAATGTTGTTATTTTTACCATTTTTGTCGAAATCATTTTCTAGGGAAATAACATTTTGACAAAATTGTCAAATAGAGAACAGGCGGTATCAATCTGACAACGATAAAATGACACCATGCTTTGTCAAAACACTCAGCGTTCATGATCTGAAAACGTTATGGTTACGAATTTATAAACAAAATTAAAAAAATATATTTCCGCTACCGTGACTCGAACCTGTGTTTCTGCTATTAACTATTGAAATACGATCATCGCAATTATCTATGCACATATTGGTAAACTGTCCCTCTCTAGTGTAGATGTCTTTTATTTATGTTATTATTCATTTTTAGTAAATTTGAATAGTCCCATAACCGGAAAACTGATATCCACCATTTTCTGTAAGAAATTTATATTTATTAAATAATAATTATTTTAAAATAATTCCATACTTATTCTAAGAACAACATATCATCGTAACATAATTCTCTAAATTGCAAATTTTCCATGACTTGTTAAGTCAATACTTACACACACTTAGACAAAATCCTTTGGATAATTCACACTTGATTGTTTACGCGAATGAATGGGTGTGAGTATGACCAATGAAATGCACACATTGCCCTGAGGCTATGTTATCTTATACCATGACATTGGTTTAATGTTTCCCCCCTTTACACACACGCACACGAGCGCGTTCATATCACATCACACCTTTAAGCTGAACTATGAAATTTGCTTTCACTTCGTATGTTTACCATAACTAATACCCATAGATTACACGGCATATCAATTATGTTTGGCATGGAACTAATTAAAATGTACAAAACCTGCGACCATTCTCCTCAAACCCCTTGTTTTATTCGTTGTTGTTTTTTTTTTCGTTTTCGTGATGGTTTGTTTAGGCCACGTTAAGCCAATGTAAGCCCTAATTAGATTCAAATTATAAATGAGTCTAATGTGTTACAGATAAGGATGTCTAGCAATCATTAGATAAGATTATTTATTGCCAAAAACTAAAATGAAAGGCAGAAAAGCAAAATATGCCCTTGGCGAAGGTTTTTTTGTTTGACAATAAATCCAAAATTAAATTCGATCTGAAAATGTGAGATTTTGAAAATGATGAAAAATGAAAGAAATGGAAAAATGGGGTTTATAATAAAAATAAAATTTGACGCTGTGGCAAATTAAGTCAAAATGTAAAAGCTTTCTATTGAAAAGTTCATTGCTAATAAATAATACATTAAATTAATCGTTGCCAAGAAAATGTACCGATCCCCATTGGGATTGTTTTTAAAGAGAGCTTAGCGGTTAACAACACACAATATATTGAAAGAAATATTTCATTGAGAACGTGAAAATAGTATGAATTGCCTTTTTATACCCACCACCATAAATGGTGACGGGGGTATAATAAGTTTGTCATTCCGTTTGTAACACATCGAAATATCGATTTCCGACTATATAAAGTATATATATTCTTGATCAGGGAGAAATTCTAAGACGATATAAGCATGTCCGTCTGTCCGTCTGTCTGTCTGTCTGTCTGTCTGTTGTAATCACGCTACAGCCTTCAATAATGGCGCTATCGTCCCGAAATTTGGCACAGATTAGTGTTTTGTTTGCAGGCAGGTCAAGTTCGAAGATGGGCTGTATCGGTCCAAGTTTTGATAAAGTCCCCATATAAACCTACCTCCCGATTTGGGGTCTTGGGCCTATAAAAACCGTAGTTTTTATCAGATTTGCCTGAAATTGGAAATCTAGAGGTACTGTGGGACCATAAAGAGGTGTGTCGAAAATGGTCCGTATCGGTCCATGTTTTAGTATAGCCCCCATATAGACCGATCTCCCGATTTTGCTTCTTAGGCGTCTAGAAACAGTATTTTCTATCCGATTTGTCTGAAATTGAAAATCTAGAGGTATTTTAGGACCATAAGGAGTTGTGTCGAAAATCGTTCGTATCGGTCAATGTTTTGATATAGCCCCCTTATAGACCGATCTCCCGATTTTGCTTCTTGGGCGTCTAGAAACTATATTTACCATCCGATTTGCCTGAAATTGGAAATCTAGAGGTATTGTGGGACTATAAAGGGGTGTGTCGAAAATGGTCCATATCGGTCCATGTTTTGGTATAGCCCCCATATAGACCGATCTCCCGATTTTGCTTCTTACACGTCTAGAAGCAGTATTTTGTATCCGATTTGTATGAAATTGAAAATCTAAAGGTATTTTGGGACCATAAAGAGGTGTGTCGAAAATTGTCCGCATCGGTCCATGTTTTGATGTAGCCCCCATGTAAACCAACCTCCCGATTTGGAGTCTTGGAGTCTATAAAACCCGTAGTTTTTATCCAATATGCCTGAAATTGGAAATATAGAAGTATTTGGGGACCATAAAAAGGTGTGCCGAAAATGGTGCTCATCGGTACATGTGTTGTGTATAGCCCCCATATAGACCGATATACCGATTTTGCTTTTAGGGCTTCTAGAAACTATATTTACCATCCGATTTGCCTGAAATTGGAAATCTAGAGGTATTTGAGGACCATAAAAAGGTGTGCCGAAAATGGTGCTCATCGGTCCATGTTTTCATATAGCCCCATAGAGACTGATTTCCCGACTTTGCTTCTTGGGCTTCTAGAAACAACATTTTCTATCCGATTTTCCTGAAATTGAAAATCTTGAGTTCTTTTGGAACCATAAAAAGGTGTGCCGAAAATGGTGCCCATCGGTCCATTTTTTGGTATAGCCCCCATATAGACCGATCTCCCATTTTGCTTCTTGGGCTTCTAGAAACTATATTTACCATCCGCTTTGCCTGAAATTCTTGAGCTACAATAACTGTATTTATTACATGATTTGCCTGAAATTCGAAATCTAGAGGTATTTTTAGACCACAAATAAGAGTGCCGAAATTGATGTATATCGGTCCACTTTTTGGTATAACCCGCATATAGACTGATCTCTCGATTTTTACTTCTTGGGCGTCTAGAGACTATATTTTCTGGCCGATTTGTTTGAAATTTAAAATCTGGAGGTATTTTAAGATCACAAATATGTGAATAGCAAATGATGCCTATCGGTCCATGTGTTGGTATATCCCCCATATACACCGATCTCCCGGCTTTATTTCTTGGGCTTCTAGAATCCGTAGTTTTATCCGATTTGCTGGAAATTAGTAATCTATAATAAAATTTTAGACAAACGAAATTTCTTTTTCTTATAAAGTGTTTTCGTTTATTCAACGATTGTATCTAAAATTTGTGCCAAAAGAAAACTTTGCTTGTCTAAAATTACGTTTCTCAAAAAAGAAAACATTTCTTTCAGGGTATAGCTGGCGCACTGATCATGAAAATTGCTTCAAACTGAAAGTAAAAGTTCCAGATTTTACTCATCGTATTTAAATAAATGCGGAAAAATGTACAGATTTAATATTTTAAATCAAGGCGTAATTTCAACATATACACGATATATTTATATTTTCTCTAAAACTCAAACAAATTTGGTTCACATAAATCCAGAATCTTATCTGGTCTTCATAGGTAGAATCTTTAAAGTTTGTCTTCGGGAGCTGGCTCGTTTGGGAGAAGATTTGTCATCAAACCCCCTACAATTCTATATATTATCACGTAACCCACTACGACGAATAGTTTTCATAGTAAACTATTATACTTGATTCATGGTGGTGGGTATTTAAAATTCGGCCCGGCCGAATTTACTGCTGTATATACTTGTTTTGTGGTAGATTCGTTTGTAATATTGTACACTAATAAAAAAAATCATGTCCTGTTCCAGAGTTACACTGATTTTGGAATTGATTATAAGCCAAAGAGGTGGAGAATTAAAGTAAGGACACATTTAAGACACAATTCTCTTTGACATTTCAGTTTTGCGTACTTGAATGTAGGAAACAGATTTTAATTAATTCAATTCTTGGTTTTTTTTCTTTGAATGCGTTAAGAGAAACGAGTTCGAGTAATCGACAATAGTTGACTCACGCTTCATCTATTTCTAGGGAACAAATTGTGTAAAATAATTATTATTTATTCACCTATATCCAGGTGCTTCAACATAATCTTTTAGATACCAAAAAAAAAAAAAAATCCTGAAAAAATATTGTCGTGAAGTCAAAGATTTCATGTCTTTAAAATACGAATGCAAATTTTGCTTAGCAAAGAAGACGCAAGTCGATAAATTTTTCAATGAAGTCGTATTGTCCTTATAATTATGTGATTTCACTTACAAATGGGTATCATAACATGAAAGAAAATATGTTTGAGCTAAGGTCAACTTGACTTTAATAATTCAGAAAAATTCTTTAAAATTAATGAAATTGTCTTTAAATTTGTTGTCTTTTTGCATCTTGACTACAAAACAAAAAATCGTTCAAATATAGGACATGTTTTTAAAAACGACTTTATTTTAAAGATGTTTTTTACATAGCATAATTTCTACTGGAAATCGCATCTAAATTTGGAAAATAAAGTTGTCGTTAACTCGTTTTTAAAGGACTTTGATAGCATATGAAAAACAAAAGGCTGAAAAAGTGAAAAATTAAAATTGGCTTCCTAGAAACAAGTACACAAATCCCAAATTTAATACAGAATTGTGTCTTAAAAGTATCCTTACTTGTATTCTCCACTTCTTTGGCTCGGAATTAATAACAAAATTTTTAAAGTAAAGACAAAATCTTTGGAAGCGGGCATGCATTTTTCAGTGTGCAAAATTTTAGTTCTATACTAAATTTTGTCAAAATTTAATTTCTATAGAAAAAGTTTAAACATTTTATTTCTACAGAAAATTTTCTCAAAATTTTATTTCAATAGAAAATATTCGAAATTATGGCAAAATTGTCTACACAAATCAAAATATTGAAAAAATTTCTAGAGAAATAAAGTTTGGATTAAATCAAAATTTTCTATGGAAATAAAATTTTGATTTCTAAAGACAAATGTGTCAAAATTTTAATTATCAATATTTGTATCAATATTTCTTTGTATCATTATTTCTTTAGAAAATTTAACCGAAATTTTATTTCTATAGCAACTTTTGTCAAAAATTTATTTCTATAGAAAATTTTCTCAACATTTATTTCTATAGAAAAATTTTGCAAGATTTTATTTCTATAGCTAATTTTGTCAAAATTTTATTTATATAAAAAATTTTAATTTTATCAAAACTTTTTTTTATAGAAATTTTTTTCAAAATGTTGATTGTATAGAAAATTTTGCCAAAATTTTGATTTCTATAGAAAAATGTGTTCAAATTTTGATTCCTGTAGAAAATTGTGTTAAATTTGTTTCTATAGCAAATATTGTCAAAATTTTTTTTTCTACAGAAAATGTTGTAAAAATTTTATTTCTAACGAAAATTTTCTCAAAATTTTATTTCTGTAGAAAATTTTCTCAAAATTTTATTTCTATAGAAAATGTCCACAAGATTTTATTTCTATAGAAAATTTTTACAAGATTTTATTTCTACAGAAAATTTTCTCTAAATTTTATTTCTATTGAAGATTTTGATTTCTATAGAAAGATGTGTCAAAATTGAAATTATTTCTATAGCAATTTTTATCAAAATTTTATTTCTTTGGAAAATTTTGTCAAAATTTTTTTTCTATAGAAAATGTTGTCAAAATTTTACTTCAATAGAAAATTATCTCAAAATAGAATAGAAAAATTAAACAAGATTTCATTTCTATAGAAAATTTTCTCAAAATTCTATTTATATAGAACAATTTAACAAGATTTCATTTCTATTGAAAATTTTCTCAAAATTTTATTCCTATAGTAAATTTTATTTCTATAGAATATTTTAACAAAATTTTATTTCTTTAGAAAACTTTGTAAAAATTTTATTTCTATAGAAAAATGTGTCAAAATTTTGATTTTTTAAGAAAGCGGTGTTAAATTTGTTTGTATTGAAAATTTTGCCAAAATGTTTTCTATAGAAAATACAGAAAATTTGATCAAAATGTTTTTATGTAGAAAATTTTTTCAAAATTTTATTTCTATAGAAAACTTTGTCAAAATTTTGATTTCTTAAGAAAATTTTGTTATAGTTTTTTTCTATAGAGAATTTTGTCAATTTTGTGAATTTTTGTTTACAGAAAAGTTGGTCAATTTTTTTTTTTTTATAGAAAAATTTGTCAATTTTTGTCCATAGAATCATTTTTCAATTTTTTTCTATAGCAAGATATCTCTTTGTTTATCTATCACTATAGGAAGACTCGACAAATTCCCTTTTTATGGGCTTCGACATATTTTCTAGGATTGGTCACTTACCTCTCAATGAATCTGGGTTACAAAACTTTAGATCTTACACCCATATTCGTTGACGAATCTCATCAAATTCATCTGATTATAAGTCTTTGCTTATGTATATGTACATGTATGTATATATTTGTGTCTGACAGTGCAAATACTGAAGGTCGTTATTTTCTTTTCAGATGTAATCTTTATCCAGACTTCCAGTTTTTAATTACCACATTGAGATATAACATTTTTAAGTTCTCTTTTGAAATTGATAAACGCCTTCTTGAAGATCAAAAACAGCAGTCTCTTTCAATTTTCTTCATTTTTTTTACCAAACCTATTGATATCCGCTCTCGAGACTATGTCCTTTTGAGGAGAAAACACTTGATACATATAAATATTTACCGACAAGGCTAATGATTTTCTCTTCAGAATTTTTCCTTTGTTTTGGTTAGCTTTTGCTCTGTCCTGCTTTTGAACTAAGCCATATGCATAATTATTCTGTTATCACAAAAGAAACTGAAACATATTGTTCAAGTGCTGCACATAAAACACCAAAAGCTTAGCCTATAACAACCCAACAAACATTTTCATGTACTTACAAGATAGAATAGAAATAGTAAAAACTTTGTATTATCATGCTGACCTCGTTTAATTCAATATTCTAGAAGAAAGTATTCATAGAACCAGTATTTTCCCATATTTCCCTATTTTATTTTTATTTCTAAGTATACCCAAAAATGTCAAAAAATGCTCATTGGGTATTTCATCACTAACTAATTCATATGACCCAACCTTATGACTTATGAATATTTATATTCAAGTACCTCTTTTTCACTTTCCCCTCTGCAGCACTTTATTGTGCCACAGGCGTCATTGTTTCTTGAGTGGATGAAAGTTACAGAATATATGATAAAGGGCTATTGCGAAAGCTTTTCTTATTTAACAGAAAATAAACTTAGAGCTATAAGGTTGCTAGCCAATAGTAGCAAATAATAATATACCGAAATTTGAATAACATTTTACCACAAATCTAGCAAATTAAAGTAAAATTGTATCCAAATTTTATTTCTTGTTGCTTTGAATTCAGCTCAAAATTCAACTATACCAAGACTAACTTAACCAATAGAGAGAAAATGTTGTCAAAAAATTATTTCTATACAAAATTTTGCCAAAAATTTATTTCTATAGAACATTTTGTCAAAATTTTATTTCCATAGAAAATTTTTCCAAAATTATATTTCTATAGAAAATGTTTCCAAAATTTTATTTCTATAGAGAATTGAATTACCTCTTACACTGAAAAAAAGCATACTCGGATCCAAAGATTTTGTCTTAACTTTAAAAAATTTGGTATTGATTCCGAGCCAAAGAAGCGGAGAATACAAGTAAGGATACTTTTAAGACACAATTCTTATTTAAATTTAGGTTTTGTGTACTTGCTTCTAGGAAGCAAATTTTAATTTTTCGCTTTCTCAGCTTTTTTTCTTCATATGCTATCAAAGTCCTTTAAAAACGAGTTAAGGGCAACTTTATTTTCCAAATTAGGACTCGACTTCCAGTAGAAATTATGCTATGTTTGAAGTAAAAAACTTCTTTAAAATAAAGTTTTGAAAAACATGTCCCATATTTGAACGATTTTTTGCTTTGTAGTCAAGATGCAAAAAGACAACAAATTTAAAGACAATTTCATTAAATTTAAAGAATTTTTCTGAATTATTAAAGTCAAGTTGACCTTAGCCTATAAATTTTTTCTTTCATGTTAAGATATCCATTTTTAAGTCAAATCACTTAATTATAAGGACAATATGACTTCATTGAAAAGTTTATCGACTTTTGGACAAGGAAAATAACTTTATTTTAGAGAAATGCGTCTTCTATACTAAGCAAAATTTGTATTCGTATTTTAAAGACATGAAATATTTGACCTCACGACAATATTTTTTTTTTCAGTATAGTTGGAGAGGAATATTTCGCAAAATCTACCATAAAATCAAGAATTAAACCAACAGTAAAAAATGTATATTTTTTTGGTAGAATTCTACCAACTGTGGCAACCGTGATCTAGACATCGTCCTGAAATTGAAAATCTAGAGGTTCTTTAGGTTAACATATAGCTTTGTTTTATATCGGTAAGTGTTTGACATAGCCCTCAGGGAGCACAGTGGTGCAATGGTTATCATGTCCGCCTTCCATAAAAGGGGTCATGAGTTCAATCTTTCCACCAACAAATTTTTTTTCGGTTAATTATGCCCTCTCAAAGTTGTTCTATGAGCTTTCATCCTAATTTGGAACGTACTTCGTTATAAAAAGGAGGTCCCCCGTGATTGTGCTATATATGGAATCGGGTAGCAGCCAGTGATAAGAGAGAAGTTCACCACTGTGGTATTACAAAAGCTGAATGGTCTAAGTGAGCCTGAAATGCGCTGCCACTATACCTACACAGTCTTACACAAGTTTACATACGGATTAAAAAATTGTATTTTCTTTAATTATTAAAATATAATAAAATATGCATATATATGCTTTAGATTTTGTAAATTAATTTGAAAAACAAAGTATTTGTCCATTTTCAAGAAGATGTTTTTAGTCTGGATTATAAACAACAACAAGAAACATGTTTAGTTATAAGGTAAAAACCTCAAGGGTATGTAAACTTATGTGAGACTGTGTATATACCTATCCTAGCCCTAAGGGTGGCTGAATAAACAGAGATCTGACTGAATAAACAGAGATCTGCTATTTTCCTATATAAGTGTTTATAAATCTTGTACCATTGCTCGTTACCGTGCTACTCGCATTGTTGCATGGCATCAAACAAGGCGCGGAGAAACGGTGGAATCAGCAGCAAGGATCCGAAAAGTGAAAAAAAGTGCTCGTGAACTTAACATTTTTCGAGAACGGGTGCAACATATAATGAAACGTGAGCATTGAATAAAGTCATTTAAGTTCCCAAAAATGCACAAAAAGTTAGACTGGAAAGAGCCAAGGTTTTGCTTCGCTTGCACGAAAGTGGCCATTTACAGAATTTGGTTTTCTCCTTTGAGAAGCAATTCCAAATTCAGCAAATTGTGAAAATCCAAATTATCGGGTTCATCTGCCAAAGAAGTCAGCTGAAAATTGCACCTTTCATTGACCACCAGACTTCAATCTCGCTGATGGTAATGGTGTGTGCTGCGGTAACGCCTGATGGCAGGGATGGAAAATACAATTTTTAAGAAGGTACAAGAAGTATTTCTTTTTTTGAAAAAGTACTTTTCACTAAATTTCAACAAAAATTCTATTGGAAGATTAATCTCAAAGCTGCTTTAGACAGAATTTTAATAAAAATAGATTTTTTGTCAACACCTACATTTTAATTGTTTTTAGTGGTAAATCCGCTTAAAAAGACTACCGTAGTATTGTAATCACGGTTGCAACAGTTGGTAGAATTCTACTGTTTGGTAAATTGGTAGAATTCATGGTAGTTCATACATTTTCTTTAGATAAATAAAAATAAAATTTTTACAAAATTTTCTATAGAAATAAAATGTTGACAAAATTATCTATAGAAATAAAATGTTAACAAAATTTTCTATAGAAATAAATTTTTGACAAAATTATCTATAGGAATAATATGTTGACAAAATTTTCTATAGAAATAAAATTTTCATTCGTTTTGTTTGTTATTGTTGGATTCTCTTCAATCGTTATTGTTGTTTTTGATCTCAGCTTAAAGCCATGCATTGACTAAACTACAAGTGTAGCTTAACCAACAGAGGAAAAGTATGCTTGTCAAATTTATTTGGGCAAAGCCCTATAGACTGCAAGATGGTTGGATGTACAGCTGTTTCGGAATTACCACATTCCTCATCAGCATCCTCTACTTGCAGCAAAACTATCAACCAATTATCAGGTTTTCGGGAGGTTCAAGTGTAGTTCACTTTGGGTTGAGTGAATTACGCGAATTTATTCTGATAAGTGGTTGATAGTTTTGCTGCAAGTAGAGGATGCTGATGAGGAATGTGGTAATTCCGACACAGCTGTACATCCAACCATCTTGCAGTCTATAGGGCTTTGCCCAAATAAATTTGACAAGCATACTTTTCCTCTGTTGGTTAAGCTACACTTGTAGTTTAGTCAATGCATGGCTTTAAGCTGAGATCAAAAACAACAATAACGAAATAAAATTTTGACAAAATTTTCTGTAGAAATAAAATTTTGACAAAATTTTCTATAGAAATAAAATTTTGACAAAATTTTCTATAGAAATACAATTTTGACAAAATTTTCTATAGAAATAAAATTTTGATAAAATTTTCTATAGAAATACAATTTTGATTAAATTTTCTATAAAAATACAATTTTGATCAAATATTCTATAGAAATAAAATTTTGACAAAATTTTCTATAGAAATAAAATTAAGATCAAATTTGCTATAGAATTAAAATTTTGACAAAATTTTCTATAGAAATAAAATGTTGACAAAATTTTCGTTAGAAAAAAAATTTTGACAAAATTTTCTATAGAAATAGAATTTTGACAAAATTTTCTATAGAAATAACATTTTGACAAAATTTTCTATAGAAATAGAATTTTGACAAAATTTTCTATAGAAATAACATTTTGACAAAATTTTCTATAGAAATAGAATTTTGACAAAATTTTCTTTAGAAATAACATTTTGACAAAATTTTCTATAGAAATAACATTTTGACAAAATTTTCTATAGAAATAACATTTTGACAAAATTTTCTATAGGAATAAAATTTTGACAAAATTTTCTATAGAAATAAAATTTTGACAAAAATTTTCTATAGAAATAAAATTTTGACAAAAATTTTCTATAGAAATAAAGTGTTGATAAAATTTTCTATAGAAATAAAATTTTGACAAAATTTTCTATAGAAATAAATTTTTAAAAAAATTTCTATAGAAATAAAATTTGGACAAAAATTTCTATAGAAATAAAATTTCGACAAAATGTTCTATAGAAATAAAATTTTGACAAAATTTTCTATTGAAATAAAATGTTGACAAAATTTTCTATAGAAATAAAATTTTGACAAAATTTTCTATAGAAATAAAATTAAGGTCAAATTTGCTATAGAATTAAAATTTTGACAAAATTTTCTATAGAAATAAAATGTTGACAAAATGTTCTTTAGAAATAAAATTTTGACAAAATTTTCTATAAAAATAAAATTTTGACAAATTTTTCTATGGAAATAAAATTTTTACAAAATTTTCTATAGAAATAAAATTTTTACAAAATTTTCTATAGAAATAAAATTTCTACAAAATGTTCTATAGAAATAAACTTTTGCAAAATTTTCTATAAAAATAAAATTTTGACAAAATTTTCTATAGAAATAAAATTTCGACAAAATTTTCTATAGAAATAAAATTTAGATAAAATTTGCTATAGAAATATAATTTTGGCAAAATTTACAAGTAAACTTCATTTTATCAATTATTGCTGGCCGATTTTTATTTCAACGACGTGGGACCTAAAAGGGCAACTAGTGATCTTAGATGAGATGAGTAATATTCCTCCTTAATCCAAATAAAGATCATTCTTATAACTCCTGAATCGGATACAGTCTCTATATGTAGAAACTTTCAATTTAACTGGGGGAGGGGGCGTGCCATTTGCTCCGACCATCTATAGGTTGTACGAGTATGTATAATCATAATTAAATTCTTTATATTTGAGAGAAACAAGGGGATTCCAAAAGAATTTATAAGTATATACATGAGTTTGACTGCGAACTAACAAACCATATATATATATATCCTGGACTCGCCTATAAAGTATAAATTGAAGCTAAAAATTATTATACACTTTATTAAATGGCATAGTTTCCAAAAACGACTTTTCAAAAAATCCACAATTTTCTTATGTCTTCCGTGTAAATTTAGTGTAGATTTTGACACAATTTGTCCAATGTACTGACAATGATGTAGGGTTAAATACTGGTCCTTTTTGCATGACTTTATCAAACACATTTTTCCAAACTTGGTCTTGTACACGTATCGTTCCAATTTGAATACCCTTTTGTTTTTTACAAACAACAAATTTCAATGACTTTTCAAAAAATCCACAATTTTCTTATGCCTTCAGCATAAATTTAGTGTAGAATTTGACACAATCTGTCCAAGGTACTGACAGTGACGAAGGGTTAAACGCAAGTCCTTTTGTATGACTTTATCAATTACATTTTTCCAAACTTGGTCTTGTACACGTATCGTTCCAATTTCAATACCCTTTTGTTATTTACAACGACAAATTTCAAAAACAGTGGGACACTGGTCTATTTTGTCCTATAATTCAGTATAGAAATTTGTCATTTTCTCCTCCAGAATCTCTTTCTTTATGAATGAAAGTATACACTAGTGTAGGTAAGGTTACTAGCTTTTATTGTTAACCTCGGTGGATTACATGGAATTTGCAATACGTTTCAATGATAGTTGGTATTATATTATAAAATAAATAAAATTAGAATATATACTATTAAACTATAAATTAGTTGTAAATCTATGGACAATTTATAGAAGTTAGGATATTTTAACCTTCTTTCATTACAAACATAATCATTTCTCACATAAATATTTCCCATCCCACTGTATATGACTGCCTTAATTGGTAGAACTCCTTTTCCCTGCATTTCGCTCCCCGACTTGTGACTATGATATTTACTTGTTTATTATCCTCTTTAGAACTTTAGCCATTGAAAACTGTGTGCCAGGACTTTATAAGCCGTCATGAATGCCACTGACCCAATACAGGCATGAAAACCAAAACAGAAGGAAGGAGGTTTGGTGTTCAGATTTGCTTGAAATTAAGTATAACCAAAAACAAAAACCGACCAACAAGTCCATAGCAATAGTGGGTGGTCCATTTTGTGAGGCTATTTGTATGGCTAATCTTGAACGTCACTAAAATGAACTGGATTTGTGTCGACTCGAATGAATAGAGAAGAGATGCACTCTTAAAAGATTGAAATGTCTCTGGGGTGTCTTTTCTGCTATACAAGCAAACAAAAAAATAGAAAAAGTTTTTGTGAAGTGAAAAGTTTATATATTTTTATTTTACAATAGAGATTTAGTAAATCTGTTTGCTTCTACC
This sequence comes from Haematobia irritans, assembly GCF_050003625.1. NCBI lineage: Eukaryota > Metazoa > Arthropoda > Insecta > Diptera > Muscidae > Haematobia > Haematobia irritans. Next base: position 143,351,243 of record NC_134399.1, read on the forward strand.
AAAACATTGACCTTAATAATGGGCCAAACGTTTTTCGGTTTTAAGGTTTTAATTAAAAGTAACTAAATCAACGAAAATAAAAAAGATATAAAACAATTGGATCGAAAAAGCAATTGTTCGTATTGCTGAGATACTAAATATAAAAAACATTCATTTAATTATTACACGAAGATACAGGAGGTCTGAACAACAACTAACAGCCATTTTCTAATTTAGAGAGTTACATATGTTGGATTATAGATTTTTTTTTGTTGTGTTGTTAAACATGCCTGTTTTCCCATTCCCACCAATGAAGACACCGATTAAGCATATAAAAGAAAAATCGTAGCAGGAGTTGTTGGCTATACCAAAACCATGGATTGGTAAAAAAAAGCTGGCCTGAGTGTATTATATACATTATATTGGGGATTACTATGAAGGGGACAAGATAGTTGTTTAGGGATAAACAAGTGCTTTTTGAAAAATATTAATTTCGCCAAAAACTAACCACGACCAGACCTCGTCTGTGCGAAAAACTTTCCATTTGCGCATAAACTCAAAAAACAGTGAACCCACCAGGACGGAAAGTTTTCTTTCATTTTAGAAAATTTTAACGGAACTACATTTTACAAATGCAGGGGTCACGCGGATTTCACAAAAATAACTAAATATTTTTCGAAAAATTTAAAATTTTAAAGATATTTTCCCATATTCATAGTAATTTGCTGACAGTTTAACGATGGAATTTGGGGTACTAGTAAAAAATTAGGGTATTCAGTCAAATTTTTATGTTTATTTTCTGTAATATAGAAAATTTTGATACAATTTATTTCTAAAAAAATGCAGTCACCATTTTATTTTTATAGAAAATTTTATTTCTATAGAACATTTTGTCAAAATTTTATTTCCATATGTTAGAAAATTTTGTCAAAACTTTATTTCTATAGAAAATTTTGTCAAAATTTTATTTCTATAGACAATTTTATCAAAAATTTAGAAAAGTTTGTGAATATTTTATTTCTATAGAAAATTTAATTTCTATAGAAAATTTTATTTCTATAGAAAACTAAATTTCTGTACAAAATTTTATTTCTATACACAATTTTGACAAAATTAAATTTATATAGAATGTTTTGTCAAAATTTTTATTCTATTGAAAATTTGGTAAAGATTTTAATTCTATAGAAAATTTTGCCAAAATTTTTTTCATAGAAAATTTTGCCAAATTTTTTTTTCAAAGAAAATTTTGAAAAATTTTATTTCTATAGAAAGTTTTGTAAAGATTTTATTTTTATAGAAAATTTTGTCAAAATTTTAATTCTATAGAAAATTTTGTCAAAATTATAATTCTACAGAAAATTTTTTCCAATTTTATTTCCATAGAAAATGTTGTCCAAATTTTATTTCTATAGAAAAGTTTGTCCAAATTTTATTTCTATAGAAAATTTTGTCAAAATTTTAGTTCTATAGAAAATTTTGTCAAAATTTTATTTCTATAGAAGATTTTGTCAAAATTTTATTTGTATAGAAAATTTTGTCCAATTTTATTTCTATTGAAAATTTTCTCAAAATTTTATTTCTATAGAAGATTTTGTCAAAATTTTATTTCTATAGAAGATTTTGTCAAAATTTTATTTCTTTAGAAGATTTTGTCAAAATTTTACTTCTTTAGAAGATTTTGTCAAAATTTTATTTGTATTGAAAATTTTGCCCAATTTTATTTCTATAGAAAATTTTCTCCAAATTTAATTTCTACAGAAGATTTTGTCAAAATTTTCTATAAGAAATTTTTTCAAAACTTTACAAAAGTTGTCAATATTTTATTTCTATAGAAAATTTCATTTCTATAGAAAATTGTATTTCTACAGAAAATTTCAGTTCTATAGAAAATTGTATTTCTATAGAAAACTAAATTTCTGTAAAAAAATTATTTCTCTAGAAAATTTAGACAAAATTTTATTTCTATAGAATGTTTTGTAAAAATTTTTATTCTATTGAACATTTTGTAAAGATTTTTTATTCTATAGAAAATTTTGTCAAAATTTTTTTCATAGAAAATTTTGTCAAAATTTTATTTCTATAGAAAGTTTTGTCAAGATTTTAATTCTATAGAAAATTTTGTCCAAATTTTATTTCTATAGAAAAATTTATTTCTATAGAAAACTAAATTTCTGTAGAAAAAATTATTTCTATAGAAAATTAAGTCAAAATTTTATTTCTATAGAATGTTTTGTCAAAATTTTTTGAATATTTTGTAAAGATTTTAATTTAAGATTTTTAATTTCTATAGAAAATTTTGTCAAAATTTTATTTCTATAGAAGATTTTATCCAAATTTTATTTCTATAGAAAATTTTGTCCAAATTTTATTTCTTTAGAAGATTTTGTCCAAATTTTATTTTTATAGAAAATTTTGTCCAAATTTTATTTCTATAGAAAATTTTGTCAAAATTTCATTTCCATAAAAAATTTTGTCCAAATTTTATTTCTATAGAAAATTTTGTCAAAATTTTATTTCTATAGAAAATTTTGTCCAAATTTTATTTCATTAAAAATTTTTTTCCAATTTTCTTTCCATAGAAAATGTTGTACAATTTTATTTCCATAGAAAATTTTGTCCAAATTTTATTTCTTTTTGGTCCAAATTTTATTTCCATAGAAAATTTTGTCCAAATTTTATTTCTATAGAAAATTTCAGTTCTATAGAAAATTTTATTTCTATAGAAATTTTTAGTTCTATGGAAAATTTCGTTTCTATAGAAAATTTTATTTCTATAGAAAATTTTGTCAAAATTTTATTTCGATAGAAAATTTTGTCAAAATTTTATTTCGATAGAAAATTTTGTCAAAATTTTACTTCGATAGACAATTTTGTCCAAATTTTATTTCTATAGAAGATTTTGTCCAAATTTTATTTCTATAGAAAAATTTGTCCAAATTTTATTTCTATAGAAGATTTTGTCCAAATTTTATTTTTATAGAAAATTTTGTCCAAATTTTATTTCTATAGAACATTTTGTCAAAATGTTATTTCCATAAAAAATTTTGTCCACATTTTATTTCTATAGAAAATTTTGTCAAAATTTTATTTCTATAGAAAATTTTGTCAAAATTTTATTTCCATAAAAAATTTTGTCCAAATTTTATTTCTATAGAAAATTTGGTCAAAATTTTATTTCTATAGAAAATTTAGTCCAAATTTTTTTCAATACAAAATTTTGTCCAATTTTATTTCCATAGAAAATGTTGTCCAGTTTTATTTCCATAGAAAATTTTGTCCAAATTTTATTTCTTTTTGGTCCAAATTTTATTTCCATAGAAAATTTTGTCCAAATTTTATTTCTATAGAAAATTTCAGTTCTATAGAAAATTTTATTTTATAGAAATTTTTAGTTCTATAGAAAATTTCATTTCTATAGAAAATTTAATTTCTATAGAAAATTTGGCAAAATTTTATTTCGATAGAAAGATTTGTCAAAATTTTACTTCGATAGACAATTTTGTCAAAATGTTATTTCTATGGAAAATTTTGTCAAAATTTTATTTCTAGAGGAAACTTGTGAAGTAGCTCTTAGCTGGCGAGGAATATTTTACAAAATTTACCAAAACATCAAGTATTGTACCAATCTACCATAAAGTACCAAATTGGCCATTTTGGTAAATTTCCACCAAATGTGGCATCCGTCGATATGAATCAAAAATGTGCTATAGTTTGGAGCATAAGTTCTGCCTGCTATATTCCCATTGAAGGACTTTGATAATCAAAGATTCAAATATTTAAACCAACATAAAATTAATTTATACAAAAATGAACTCATTTAAAAATGACACGCTAAATTATATCTTTCAATGACATCAAAGAGACCAACAACCTAAATACCAAACTTGTTCATTATGGAGAGCATGTTTGGTAAATTGAAATCGTGATTTGTAAAAATCTTCACCATGTAAAAGGATCATGACATTTTGCTATAATTAAATTTCGCACACATTTTGACATATCAAACGAATGGATGGATTGATGGAACAAAATTGATTGAATAAAAAGAGGCCATAGAAGTTATTGTAATGATAAGCCAGCAATATCACAACACGCAACCACCAAACAACACAACCATGTTATTTTCAAGGTGTCAAAATGTAACTGACAAACTTTGAATTAAATTCGCATCCATTCAAATATAAACCAAGCGTAAAGACATGACAAACAATGTAACCGAACAGCAGGAAATGTCCATCCGGAAATATGTATACGAGAGAGGGAGAGAGAGGGAAAAAGAAAGAGTGAAATAATGTGTCAGGCTTTGTGTTTTTGTGTATGTGTGTGACATAACTATAGTTGTAGTATCAGCAGGATTCATGCTGTGTGACTTGTTGGCACAAATACATTTCAAGGCATACAAATATTCTAGTATACATGGTGGTAATGGGATTAGTTTTTTTCTTCACTTTTGCGTGCTTAATTCAGCAGAAATTCTATTTTTCGATTTGAACTTCAGGTCTTTAATAAAGCATGGCCACCAATATCCCATTTAATTTCGTTATTTTATTGAATTTGTTTTATCAAAGTATTAGTATGGTTTTAGGCCATTGTCCTAATGTAAAAAATGAGTTTTAGGGCGAAACAGCCTAGGGCTCTCGCTCTAATATTGGATGAAATAAAGTTATCAATTTCTTTTGACACATTTTGGTAACACATCACAAAACTTTTGAAATGCTAGTTCACACAAACACACATTCACGTTCACACATGCCTTCATTGTATTTACTGCATTGACAATTGTTGCCAAAGTCATTGAAATGAAATACGTAACGATCTCATGAGGGAGCAAGGTTATATTTTGTGGGTGAAATTTCACAGTGGGATATTTTTAATCTATAATAAAATAAAATCAATTAAATTAATTTTTTCAATGTGTATATGGGGTGTTTGCATAAAATATCTTGATTTTATTCTTCAATCCCATCCATTGCGGACAGAAGGCGTACTATAAGAAGCACCCAGAAACAAGTGAGTTTCTTATAGTATGCAAATACCAATGAAACCTCTACCAAAACATGGACCGATACACTCGAGTTTCGACACACTATTCTGGTCCTAAAATACCTCTAGATTTCCAATTTCAGGCAAATCGAATAGAATATATGGTTTCTAGAACCCAAAGGAATAAAATCGAGAGATCGGTCTATAAGGGGCTATACCAAAACAAGGACCGATACACCGTTTTCGACACACATATTTGTGGTCCTAAACTACTTCTAGATTTCAAATTTGAGAAGCCTAAGATCCATCTTTGAACTGGTACTGCGTGCAGACAAAAGGCGAATCTGTGCAAAATTTCAGGACGATAGCGCCATTATTGAAGACTGTAGCGTGATTACAACAGACGGCCAGACGGACATGCTTACAATTTCTCCTTGATCAAGAATATATATATACTTTATATTGTCGGAAATCGATATTTCGATATGCTACAAATGGAATGACAAACTTATTATACCCCCATCACCATTCTATGGTTGTGGGTATAATGAATTCTCTACGAAAGATTGATTGAAAAAATTGTCCATTGTACAAGCCTGCCCAGAATATTTTGATATCAGGAAATAGGCTATGACAAGTACTTTCTGGCTATGTGGTCGTTATATGCAAAACCAAACCCGAAGCCGATTTAGTAAAAATAACTTACTACGAAAGAGTTACTTAAAAAAATTGCCAGCTGAAAAAAAATTGTCCATTGTGCAATCTTTCCCAGGATATTATGATATCATGAGAAAGGCTATGACAAGTACTTTCTTGCTATGTGGTCGTTATATGCAACACCAGTAAAAATAACTTACTACGAAAGATTTACAAAAAAAATTGCCAGCTGAGCAATATTGTCACGGATATTTTGGCATCAGGCCGTGTCGTCTATCTTCTGGCTCACTTAAACTATTCAGTCCGTTGTAGTATGACAGTTTGTGAATTTCTCTCTTATCACTGAGTGCTGACCGGTCCTATATATAGCTTCTATATAAATAAAATTTTGACAAAATTTCCTATCAAAGTAAAACTTTGGAAAAATTTTAACTTTTAAATGCTAGTAATTTAATTTGGAAAAATGGTCCGCTGATACTAATTTTCGTCCAATTTTTTAAAAATTATGGGCCAAAAAAAATTTTATTGTGGCAATACTGGCGCATATATATAAATAAGACAACTTATATCGGTACATTTATGGTACTTTTCACCATAGAAATGCAAATGGAGTGTTTTTATAATGGGAGTTCGTTATATTACACGCGAAAATAATTCTTTGCTCCCAAACGAAATTTTAGACAAACAAAGTTCGTTTCTCATTTGATTTTCGCTGTACGGAAGTGTATTTGGAAGAAAAGTATATACTTTTTGTGATAAATGTTTATTATTTTCCAGGATGTAAAAACAATTTCATAAAGACAAACTCAAAAAAAAAAAAAAACATTGTTTTTTTTATGCTAATTGCATTTACCCTCACATCTTTCTCACATCCACGAGGTTTTCTAGTTCTTAACACCTTTTTCTGTAATACCAACAATGTAGAAGAAATTATAAGATTTTATAAATTTTTAAAATTTTTTTTTTGCCTTTCGCCTGGACGGAGAATCGAACCGCGGACCATGCACTTTGTAAATCAACACACTAACCACTGAGCTATGTACAAACAAATGAATTTTTTGGTGATAAAAGTTTAAAATTTTCGAAGCAATTCAAAAAACTCTAACAAAAGAAAAACGTTTTCGGTACACGTTTTCCAAACGTTTTCTTTTTCTTTGTGTGTACAAGGAGTCGACTCCTAGTCAATGTAGAGCAAACTTGGCTGGACTCTACATCCTTGGTTAACAGCCTGTTTCTGTATGTCGATCGAGCTCTATCAATCGACTGAAATGGAAACAAAAAGCCGAATTTATAACAAAAAATCAACTGTTTCTATGCATTTCAGTCGCACAGAAAAAAATTTCACGAAAATTTTTCCAATTAAAATCTTAATTGAGTTTTAAAAAATATTCAATTAAAAATTTAATTGATTCAACAAATTTTTTAATTGAAATAAAAATCAATCACACAAATTAATAGTATCAATTAAATATTTAATTGGATCAATTAATTTTTTAATTGACTGTCAATTAATTTTTTAATTGATACTATCAATTCTGTGATTGAAGACATTTCAATTAAAAAATTAATTGGATCAATTAATTTCGTGATTGAATCAGAAAAAAAATTTTTTGTGTGCGATCGATAGAGATCGTTCGACATACAGAAACAGGCTGTTAAATTACAATTATGAGAGCTTAAAGTAATCAGAATGCTTAGGATGTTTTCGCCAATCTTTAAAATATAGATTCGTATGAAAACTACGAAAAACAGAAAATAAATAAAATTAAATTCTAATTCATAACATGACGAAATTAAAATATTTTAAAATTTATTAAAATTGCTCTGCTTAACCCATTGTTAAGTTTTTCGAACTTTCCTATTGTATTTGTGGGTATGACCATTGACATTGATACAACAACAGCACACAGTTCCCATGGTGACTTCTACTTCACCATTAACTTCAAACATCTCTCCATTGGACAGACAAACTTCTCCCGCATATATTTGTCGCTGCTCGAATTGCGAACAGAACAAAACGCAAGAACATTGAAGCGAATGACCACAATGGTGCTAAAGATTTAAACATGGCCAATAATGAAATACAACACAAAAGCTATCACCGCCTTTATCACCATTCGGACGGTTGACGGAAATAATCCACACCATCATCATTCTTCTTTTCCATATAAATTTCTCCACATAAAATCGAAGCAAACTTAACGCCTACCCAACTGACATCCAGTTTGCCACCAACTAGCAGGGGATAATAACAAAACCGAGGATGCCATTGGTCCTCCTTACACTTGGAAGGTTGATGTCGATGATGATGACAATGGGAGATAAATAGAAGTGGCGTTGAAACGTGTAATTCGAATACAAAAAAAGCAAACACATTGGTTGTGGCAAATTTATAGATGATGGCATTGAAATGAATGTACATCAGATGTTGCAGAAAAGCCACAAAGGGCTAATTTAAGATATTGCAAGGCAACGGTATTAATGTGACTATCGTAGCCAATAGTACAATAAAATTCGCTCAAGATATTGAAAATATGTCTTATGGGGTTTTTATACTCACCACCATAGGAGGATGATGTGCAGCGATATATTGATTTCGGACTATATAAATAGTTGAAGTAGTCTTGAAAAGACGATCTAACGATGTCCTTTAGGCTCAAAAAGACTTTTGGAAGTCACAGTTTTCATCCGGTGTGCTTGAAATTTTAAATTCAGATTTTGTGGTCCATAAAGGGCTAAACTTTTTTGATATTAGTCCATGATCAAAAATCTTGAGATCCTTGAGATAATCCATCCAGATCACTAACCTTGCCCCGTCGAGATTCTTGAAGGAGGATATTTGCAATTTTAGCAACATCGGGAAAAATGGCGGCGTCTATGTTGCAAAGAAATCAAATCGGGAAGTCCGTCTATATGGGGATACACCTCAACAGACATCGATATAACCCATCTTCGAAGTTGAAGTGTTTGCAGACAAAAAACGAATTTGAACAAAATTTACTACAATAGCCACCGTGGTGCAATGGTTAGCATGCCCGCCGTGCATACACAAGGTCGTGGGTTCGATTCCTGCTTTGACCGAACACCAAAAAGTTTTTTGATTATCCCACCTCAGTAATGCTGCTGACATTTCTGAGTGCTTCAAAGCTTCTCTAAGTGATTTCACTGCAATGTGGAACGCCGTTCGGACTCGGCTATAAAAAGGAGGTTCCTTGTCATTGAGCTTAACATGGAATCGGGCAGCACTCAGTGATAAGAGAGAAGTTCACCAATGTGGTATCACAATGGACTGAATAGTCTCAGTGAGCCTGATACATCGGGCTGCCACCTAACCTAACCTAACCTACTACAATACCTTCATTATTGTAGGCTGCAACGTGAATACACCAGTTAGACATCCAGACAGACAGACAAACGGGCAGATGGTCACCTTAGAATTTCGGAATTCGACATTGATGTGTTACAAATGGAATGATAAAATTGATATAATACCATCACCATCCTAAATATGATGGTGGGTATAAAAACTGGATAAAATTGTACAACAGACCATTTACTGGATTTTACCATATACAGGGTACCTAATACGTAGTGCAAAAAAGTTAAGCACTTTTTTAATTTTATTGTTCGAAAACAAAAATATCACAAATAACATTAAATTTTAGAATCAGTTTAGATTTGTTCGAATTGTCACGAATTATTGTCCTCAATCGGCCGACAAAGCCATTACCCACTGCACGTAGGTGACTCTGCGGTTGTTTCGTCCATTAACGGTGAATCGCCGTCTTGAAATTATCGACCTGGTATTTTTTTAGTTGCAACTTTACTCTCCTAAATGCCACAGGTATAAAAGTCCAACGGTTAGAGATCCGGAGATTTTAGTGGCCACTGTTCGGTATAAATGAAACGAAGAACCTCCTTCTTAACCCTTTTCTGGTCGACGCGTGCTGAATCCTAGTGAAATGACCGTGTTTATTTCCGAACATATCTGATGTTGTTACCGTTCTTCGTCCCCTGCATTCTGGCTGAAATCACAATTTTATCGGCAAAAAGTAAGTTTTTCAACTTTAAATTTTTATACTCAACACCATAGAACGGGGACGGGGGTATAATAAGTTTGTCATTCCGTTTGTGATACATCGAAATATCGATTTCCGACTATATAAAGTATATATTCTTGATCAGGCAGAAATTCTAAGGCGATATAGCCATGTCCGTCTGTCTGGCTGTCTGTTGTTATCACGCTACAGTCTTCAATAATAAAGCAATCGTACTGAAATTTCGCACAAACTCGTCTTTTGTCTGCAGGCAGGTTAAGTTCGAAGATGGGCTATATCGGTCCAAGTTTTGATATAGTCCCCATATAAACCGACCTCCGATTTGGGGTCTTGGGCTTATAAAAACCTTAGTGTCTATCCAATTTGCCTAAAATTAAAAATCTAGAGGTATTTTATGACCACAAAATCTAGAGGTATTTTATGACCAAAAATGGCGAGTATCGGTTCATGTTTTGGTATAGCCCCCATATAGACCGATCTCCCGATTATATTTCTAGGGATTCTAGAATCGATAGTTATTATCCAATTTGGTTGAAATTTGAAATCTAGAGGTATTTTAGGACCATAAAGAGGTGTGGTAAAAATGGTGAGTATCGGTCCAAGTTTTGGTATATCCCCCATATAGACCGATCTCCCGAATTGAGGTCTTGGGCTTATAGAATCCGTAGTTTTTATCAAATTTGCCTGAAATTGGAAATCTAGAGGTATTTTAGAACAATAAAGTGGTGTGCCGAAAATGGTGAGTATCGGTCAATGTTTTGGTATAGTCCCCATATAGACCGATCTCCAGTTTTTACTTCTTGGGCGTCTAAAATCTGTAGTTTTTATCCAATTTGCCTGAAATTAGAAATCCTGAGGTATTTTAAAACCCTAAAGAGGTGTGCCAAAAATGGTGAGTATCGGTCCATGTTTTGGTATAGCCCCCATATAGACCGATCTCCCGATTTTGGTCTTGGACTTATAGAAACCGCAGTTTTTATTCAATTTACCTGAAATTGGAAATCTAGAGGTATTGTAGGACCACAAATTCGTGTGCCAAAAATTGTGAGTATCGGTCGATATTTTGGTATAGCCCCCATATAGACCGATCTACCGATTTGAGGTCTTGGGCTTACAGAAACCGTTTTGTTTTATCCAATTTGTCTGAAATTTAAAATCTAGAGGTATTTTAGGACCATAAAGAGGTGTGCCTAAAATGGTGAGTATCGGTCCATATTTTGGTATAGCCCCCATATAGACCGATTTCCCGATTTTACTCTTGGGTTTCTAGAAACCGTAGTTCTTATCTGATTTGCCTGAAATTGTAAATATTCTGGTATTTTAGGCTCAAAAAAACGTGTATCGGTTTAAGTTTGTATCGGTCCATTTGGTAATGCCTCCATATAGACCGACTTCACTTCTTGAGGGTGTAGGAGGCGCACTGATCATGAAAATTGATTGAAACTCAATGTAAAATTTCCAGATTTCTGTAGAAGTAGATTTAAGATTTCAAATCAAGACGTTATTTTATAATTTTCTTGCACACTTACAAAAGATGTTAATGATTCCTCTAAAACCCAAACAAAAATGGTTCTTATAAATCCAGAATCTGTATAGTCCTCATAGGTGAAATCTTTAAATTTATCTTCGGGAAGTGTCCTCAAGCCCTCCTGAAATTTCAAAGGAAACCCTAATATTTGGTTCATGGTGGTGGGTATTTAAGATTCGGCCCGGCCGAATTTAGTTCTGTATATACTTGTTAAATAAATATTTTTATAAAAACAAGTATATACGACCGTAAGTTCGGCCAGGTCGAAGCTTATGTATATATTAAACTAAAGAAGGTCGATTAAATACGTATATAATTCAGTTTGAAAAATTTTCTATAGAAACAAAATGTTGACAACGTTTTCAATAGAAATAAAATTTTAACAAAATTTGTTATAGAAATAAAATTCTAACAACATTTTCTATAGAAATAAAATTTTGACAAAATTTTCTATTGAAATAAAATTTTGACAACATTTTCTATAGAAATAAAATTTTGAAAAAAAATTGTAATAAAATTTTCTGTAGGAATAAAATTTTAATAAAATTTTCTATAGAAATAAAATTTTGACAACATTTTCTACAGAAATAAAATTTTCCACTAAAAGTTGACAAAATTTTCTATAGAAAAAAATTTTGACAAAATTTTCTATATAAATTTAATTTTGTCCTGCATATTTTTATTCACATTTAAATTCTAGATGGCTCTAACTATAGCCACTTCCCTATCATGTCTAAACAAACTTTTATTGTTAAAGCAATAGATCAAACTGCTTTGGAAAGCGTATAAAGAAACAAATATATATGGCCGTAAGATCGGCCAGAATGAAACTTATGTGGAGTGTACATAAGTTTCATTCTGAATTGTGTAGAAAATGACTATTACTATTTACATGGTAGTTCATCTCTCTTTTTTAACAGACACTCCAATCAGAATATGCAATACCTCTGTAGGGTGATTGAACTACATGTTGGAGGTACTCTCTGTTAACTCTCTTACATAAAATGTCAAAATTGTTTGCACTGATATCTAATATTCTCGCATTGGTGAGTATATGTGTGAGTGTAAAAATGTGCGTAAACATCAATTAAAAAAAAAAAAAACATCATCACTTACTGTCCAATGACCACATAGAATCACATTCACAAAGTTCATGGCCTTGGTTTATACACATCATTATAGCCATACATACACACGAAATACATCAAAACCTCAGTGGAAATGGAAGTTGTTTTGAACAATGATATCCGATGTTATTGTTCCTGTCACTATAAAACACCAAAATAGATATTCGAAATGCGTTTGCAACGATGAGAACGTTAAACGAGGATATTTTTTTTTTCATTTGTAATTGATAGCCGTTCTAAACATAATTCATTGTTGTGACTTAATAGAAATGCCTATTTAGAGTCGATACACAAACATCTATGTACAGTGCCACACATAAGTATTGGCACATTAGCTTAAAACACATAGTGGGCAGGGTATGTGCGAAAAAATGTGACTACCAGAATTACGAGTATTGATTTTAAGCTCCATAACATATATATCGATCGAATTAGAACCACATTCTAAGTCGGTTTAGCCCTTGGTGTACGTCCGCCTGACCTTGTATTTGTTATTCGCAGTATTCAGGTCACTATTATTTTGATGACATTTGAAACAGTATTTATGGAAGCAGGGCGAATATAGGTACAAATAAAACAAACAATTAGTCCATTCATTGTTTAGACTGCCTGATGCTTTTACTAAACAAAAAGGACCGCCCAACAAGTACTAAATGTACCAAAAAAAACTAACTGGTTGTGCCAATGTTCCTAAAAAAACTGTGTTTTTTATACCCTCCACCATAGGATGGGGGGTATATTAACTTTGTCATTCCGTTTGTAACACATCGAAATATTGCTCTAAGACCCCATAAAGTATATATATTCTGGGTCGTGGTGAAATTCTGAGTCGACCTGAGCATGTCCGTCCGTCCGTCCGACCGTCTGTTGAAATCACGCTAACTTCCGAACGAAACAAGCTATCGACTTGAAACTTGGCACAAGTAGTTGTTATTGATGTAGGTCGGATGGTATTGCAAATGGGCCATATCGGTCCACTTTTACGTATAGCCCCCATATAAATGGACTCTCAAACTTAGCTTGCGAGGCCTCTAATAGAAGAAAATTTCATCAGATCCGGCCGAAATTTGGTACATGGTGTTAGTATATGGCCTCTAACAACCATGCAAAAATTGGTCCACATCGGTCCATAATTATATATAGCCCCAATATAAACCGATCCCTCGATTTGGCTTGCAGAACCTCTAAGAGAAGCAAATTTCATCCGATCCGGCTGAAATTTGGTACATGGTGTTAGTATATGGTCTCTAACAACCATACAAAAATTGGTTCACATCGGTCCATAATTATATATAGCCCCCATATAAACCGATCCCCCGATTTGGTTTGCGGAGCCTCTAAGAGAAGCGAATTTCATCCGATCCGGAAATTTGGTACATGGTGTTAGTATATGGTCTCTAACAACCATGCAAAAATTTGTCCATATCGGTCCATAATTATATATAGCCCCCATATAAACCGATCACCAGATTTGACCTCCGGAGCCTCTTGGAAGACCAAAATTCAACTGATTCAGTTGAAATTTGGTACGTGATGTTAATATATGGCCTCAAATACCCATGCAAAAATTGGTCGATATCGGTCCATAATTATATATAGGCCCCATATAAACCGAGCCCCAGATTTGACCTCCGGAGCACCTTGGAAGAGCAAAATTCTTCCCATTCGGTTGAAATTTGGTACGTGATGTTAGTATATGGTATCCAACAACCATGTAGGAATTGGTTCCTATCAGTCCATAATAATATATAGCTCCCATATAAACCGATCCCCAGATTTGACCTCCGGTGCCTTTTGGAGGAGCAAAATTCATCCGATCAAGTTGAAATTTGGTACGTGGTGGTAGTATATGATATTTAACAACCATGTGAGTTGAAATTTGTGGATGACAGTTTTTTGTAGAAGTTTCTACGCAATCCATGGTGGAGGGTACATAAGATTCGGCCTGGCCGAACTTACGGCCGTATATACTTGTTAATCTTTTACAATTGGAATATTTAAAGAACAAACAATTTTCTTCTTAACGCAGTTACAATCCAAATTATTTTTTTTAAATTTAAATTAGCTTCATATCACTTTTAAAATGTAGTTTTTAAACAAAATTGTTTGGTGTGTCAGTACTTATGTGTGTCACTGTATATATACTCATATATACGAGTTTGTGTCCACATTGGCAGATAGCGCTGAACTAAAATAACAAACAATTTTACTCACACAAATACATCATTTAACCAAAGATAAATAAACATATAACATTAAATATATAGAGATAGAGAAAAAAACGTCTATGACGAAGTCTTATTTATTTTGAAAAAGTCCTCTTTTTCGTCAACAATGTTGTCATACAATACCTACTGACAACAAAACAATACCACTGTCATTCAGTCAGACATTTATGAAGAGGGTATTAGTTGGTATATGAGTCACGCCATGAAAAGTGTAATATAGTGGATCAGGGATTTTGAACTGTCGTTGATATAATTAAAGATTATGCTCATATATTTAAAATGTTCCAAATATGAAAGTAAAATTCCTGCAGTTATTGTCGCCCTATGTTCAGAAAACTGAACTATTAATTATTGTGTTTCACTGTTATTTTGTATTCACGATAGATAAATAAATAAAGGACATATATAAAATTATTGTTGTTTCAAAATTGAAAATTGGCCACATTGAAATTGAGATATCTCAAAAACTCATCATTAAAATTTAGATATCTCAAAAACTACAATTGTATTCTCGAAGAATGGCCAAATTTTATGTATATTGATTTTTTTTCTCGCTGGTGCTCTGTATTTAACATACAAATGTTGTATTCAAAGTATATTTTTGAAAAGTTTTTGGTTTCTTTCTCAGTGTAGGTGACGATTCTATTCTTAAAACATAAAAAATACAATTTCGATATTATATTTAGTCGCATGTTAGGTATAGCCTATTAAGCAGTTCAAAAAAAAAAAAATACAAAATGTCAATTTTGAAATTGCGCACAGAACGAAAAAATATTTTTTTTTATAAAAAATACGAAGATCCAACTGAAATATTTATCAATTGTCTTGTGATAAAATTTTTTGAAGATTCAACGTCCAGAGTTGTAGGTGTGTTATCGGAAATATCTTCTGATTTTAACCGAAAAAAAATCCATTATTCAACAAAAATATCGTAGGCAATTTATCACTTAAAAAAAAAAAAAAAAAAAAAAACTATAAAGAAGTCCATCAATTATCTCGTAGTAGATTTATGAAATCAATGTCGATAAAAAATTTGAAAGAAATATCGTAAGCAATTTATCAACATTAACGGCAATCGGTATAGATTTTGATATATCCCCCTCCGATTTGGTGTCTAAATTATGTAGGTTTTTCAGAACCACAATTAGGTGTACAGTTTTTTGTGTATCTGTGCATATTTTTGGCATAGCACTTATTTCCTGATTAACCTCCTTGGCCTTATCCGATTTGCCTGAAATTGTAACAGATTTAGTTTTTATCGCTCCATTTAGTAAGGCCTCCATATAGACCGATTTCACTTCTTGAAGGTGTAGAAGGCGCACTGATCATAAAAGTTGCTTTAAACTGAAAGTACAATTTCCAAATCTATAAACCTAAGATTTTAAATCAGGGCATTATTTAATAATTCCTATACTTTATCATTCTATACATTATCAAGTAACCCGCAATATATTATTAAGTAACACGCTACGACAAAGGGTTTTCAAAGGTAACTGTTATATTTGATTCATGGGGGTGGGTATTTAAGATTCGGCCTGGCCGAACTTACTGCTGTATATACTTGTTTTTATTTAGAAATAATTTCTTCAACTAATATTAAGAAAACGTATTAATAAAATAATAATAAAGAACAATGAAATTTGTGTCTTCATGTAAAAATTTCCAATGACACTTCAAAATATTTTTAGTTTTACTCCACGAAAAACGATAAAACTATTCAAAATTTCACAAAAAAGTACATGCAAAAAACCACCAAGATAACTACGAAATACAAACATTTAGCAAATTCTATTTGTGTATAGTTAAACTACTCACTTTGAGTACTAGAACTCATATTTATATATTTGTTTTTATAAAAATATTTATTTAAAAAAAAGTTTTTAATTTTACAAAAATTGCTATGCTTTATTCTTGTTACCACCTATTAAAAGGTTTTGTCAACATTAACGGCTGTTCGTGTATAAACAGGGTTGCCAACAGTAACAATTTATATTGATTTTTTACTATCAATATGTTCGTTAGTAAACTCCGTCTAGAAAATAATAAAAATTTAAAGTGGAAAATTTGACTTTTTGCCGCTAAAATCGCGATTTCAGCCATTGTGCGATGGTGAATTTAAAGTCCTCCAAAATCAGTTGTTGTTCCGTAAATCATTGATGCTGTGCTGTAACCTATCGCGAGATTGAGACAACCTAAGGCATTAGTGGGACTAGCATACATTCAATATTTCATGAACATTTGACTGTCAATTGTCCGCGTTGGATCCTACACAAATTGTCAATCGACCAAAATTAAGGTCGATTGGTCCAAAGGAATTTTCCAAAAATACGATTGCGGTGCTTCGAAACACATCTATTTGTGCATATGGGGCATTCACGGAAAATTGCAATAGTACGAATTTTTATCAATTAATTCAAACATTTCGTAATGTATAGAGGTGCGATGGTTTTACACTTCTACAAGTATTCGAAATGGATTGCATTAAGGACACAAAAGTCGAAATCGACTTTTGGACTAATCGACTATTGGACAAAAAAGTAAAAAAATCACAAACTTAAAAAGCAATGAGTGGAAAATCGAGCAAAATTGACTAGTCAACTTTTTGATGTTGGCCAACACTGTCTAATCCACTCTTTATAGTAACCAACATTAACTAATCTTAACGTTAACAAAAAAACAGAATTTTAATTGAAATTAGCCCATTTTATGATGCTCTGATGATTCATTAATTCGCTATGTCAACATTTGAATTTTCAATAATTAAAATATTATATTTATTGCAGAACTTACGCGTTTGTTGTCATATGGATAACTTACCTAAAATAAAAAAGAGTTGTAATTAGAAAAATATGGAAAACTTCTTTTTGTTAAATAAAATATATTTTATTGTATCTTCATTTTTTATTCATATTCATAAAGAACATCTCGAGAAGTAGTTAGAATGTTATGCTTTGGTGTCATATTACGATCATATTACATACATTTTAATTGACGTTTCGATGCATGGCGTTCAGAGGCGTTTGTGACAGAGTATGTAAAGGCGTTCTGTGATGTCGCCAACAAACCCTGGTTCATTCAAAGTTTAAAAATTGTCCTTTACTTTCTTGTCCTATTTCCTTTACTTTCTTGTTTACGAATCAGCACGAATTAAATACATATCTACCATTTTTGCTTATTTCTTTTGCAAGTAAAAAAGTATGCCCTGAATATTAGTGTCTACAGTATTTAAAGAACAGTTTTACTGCTTCTGGATTTCTTAAAATTTTTTGCCGGGATCTTGCCTGTTTTATTTGTTCAAATTCATTTTGCTTTTCCTTCATTACAAATTAAAAGAAAAAGCTAGAATATTTTCCTAAATTTAAAAGCAAAAATTGCGTCTTGCCTTGGGAGTTTCAAAACAATCCTTTCTGTCGGAATTCTCTGCATAGTTTCTTTTCTCAATGCTACCAGAGAAATTACAAAGTCATCAGTAACACAAACAAGGAATCTGATGCAAACATTTCAATATGTACAAAAAATAAACAAATAGAAAACTTCGCTTCAATAAAAATAGGGAGAACTGTTGGTGATGACTTCGAATGCAATAGTAATGGAAAATTCCAAGGGTCAAATAGGATTTAAAGTAAATCAGAGTAGAAACAAAGATTATACAATGTGAAAAAATTAACAAAAAAAAAAAGAAAAAAGATCTTTGTATTGATGGAATTTATAATTGGTCATAATAAAATATACATTCATTAAATCGAATGCTTTGGGGGGAAACAAGTTGGCTTTAAATTAAATATATTATTTACAAATATCTGAAAAACTAAAAATTATCGCGAAGTGTACAAATACTATTTCTCTTCAAGCACTTTGTTCGAATTCTAATGTACAAAGAAAACAAACATTTACATATGAGGTTGAAGAAAAATACTTTCCTTTGCTTGTTCAATATCAACACAATTTACTGGCATTGCATTTCTCTGTAATAGATAACATTTTGTGGATAACATAAATTTATTTTTAATGGATTTTCGTAAAAGAAAATTCCCAAGATAATATAAATATATTTATTTTGAATAATCTACTTTTACATATCTTGGATATGCGAATAACGGAAAGCAAAAGTGAGGAGAATTTTAAGAGCGTGTAGGGGTGTTGATTGTAATTTCTGATTTGACAAAATTGTCTACAGAAATAAAATTTTGATAAAACGTTCAATAAAAATAAAAAAATTTGGAAAAAAATTCCATAGTAATAACACTTAGACAAAACTTTCTATAGAAATAAAACTTTGACCCAATTTTCTATGGGAATAAAATTTTGACAAAATTTTCCATAGAAATAAAATTTTGATAAAACTTTCTATAGAAATAAAATTTTGACAAAATTTTCTATAGAAATAAAATTTTGACAAAATTTTCTATAGGAATAAAATGTTGACAAAATTTTGTACAGAAATAAAATTTTGACAAAATTTTCTTTAGAAATAAAATTTCGACAAAATTTTCTTTAGAAATAAAATTTTGACAAAATTTTCTATAGAAATAAAATTTTGACAAAATTTTCGATAGAAGTAAAATTTTGACAAAATTTTCTATAGAAATAAAATTTTGACAAAATTTTGTATAATAATAAAATTTTGACAAAATTTTCTATAGATGTAAAATTTTGACAAAACTTTCTATAGAAATAGAATTTTGACAAATATTTGCTATAGAAATAAAATTTTGCCAAAATTTTCTATAGAAATAAAATTTTGACAAAATTTTCTATAGAAATAGAATTTTGACAAATATTTGCAATAGAAATAAAATTTTGACAAAATTTTCTATAGGAATAAAATTGTGGCAAAATTTTCTATAGAAATAAAATATTGACAACATTTTCTATAGAAATAAAATTTTGACAAAATTTTCTATAGAAATAAAATTTTGACAAAATTTTCTATAGAAATAAAATTTTGACAAAATTTTCTATAGAAATAAAATTTTGACAAAATTGTCTATAGAAATAAAATTTTGACAAAATTTTGGGTACAAATAAAACTTTGACAAAATTTTCTATAGAAATAAAATTTTAACAAAATTTTCTATAGAAATAAAATGTTGACAAAATTTTCTATAGGAATAAAATTGTGACAAAATTTTCTATAGAAATATAATATTGACAACATTTTCTATAGGAATAAAAGTTTGTCAAAATTTTCTATAGAAATAAAATTTTGACAAAATTTTGCACAGAAATAAAATTTTGACAAAATTTTCTTTAGAAATAAAATTTTGAAAAAATTTTCTATAGAAATAAAATTTTGACAAAATTTTCTATAGAAATAATATTTTGACAAATCTTTCTATATCAATAAAATCTTGACTAAATTTTTAACAGAAATAAAATTTTGACAAGATTTTCTATAGAAATAAAATTTTGACAAAATTTTCTATAGAATTAAATTTTGACAAAATTTTCTATAAAAAATTAATTTCGACAAAATTTTCTATAGAAATAACATTTTGACAAATCTTTCTATAGAAATAAAATTTTGTCAAAATTGTTTATAGAAATAGAATTTTGACAAGATTTTCTATATAAATAAAGTTGTGAAAAAATTCTCTATAGAAATAAAATTTTTACAACACTTTTTATAGAGATAAAATTTTGACAAAATTTTCAATGGGAATAACATTTAGACAAAATTTTCTGTTGAAATAACATTTGGACAACATTTTTTATAGAAATACAATTTTGACACAATTTTCTATAGAACTAAAATGTTGACACAATTTTCTATAGAAATAAAATTTTGACAAAATTTTCTATAGAAATAATATTTTGACAAATCTTTTTATAGAAATAAAATTTTGACTAAATTTTCTATAGAAATAAAATTTTGATAAAATTTTCTATAGAATAAAAATTTTAACAAAATTTTCTATAAAAATAAAATTTCCACAAAAATTGCTGTAGCAATAAAATTTTGACAAAATTTTCTATAGAAATAAAATTTTAACAAAATTTTCTATAAAAATAAAATTTTGTCAAAATTTTTTATAGAAACAGAATTTTGACAAAATTTTCTATAGAATTAAAATTTTGACAAAGATTTCTATAGAAAAAAAATTGATAAAATTTTCGATAGAAATAAAATTTTGACAAGATTTTCTATAGAAATAAAATTGTGAAAAAATTCTCTATAGAAATAAAATTTTGACAACATTTTTGATAGAGATAAATTTTATAGAAATAGAATTTTGACAAAAATTTGCTATAGAAATAAAATTTTTTATAAAAATGAAATGTTGATCCCTACTGTAATAAAAATTTATTTGGATGGCACTTTCTATAAAAATAATAGAAATAACATTTGAACTTTTTAGTCAAGTATATGTCAGAAACTATTAAAGTCCATTGTAAGTTCTCCCTTTGTGCAGAAGCAAGAACTTTCATGTGTAGGTGCAAGTTAAAGTCGTTAAAACATGCATTGGGAGAGATTATAACATAATATCAAATACTATTTATTTATATATTTATTAATTACATTTATAATAAAGTTATAAATATAATTGTAAGCCTTGACTGCTAGGATCTTAAGCCAAAACTTTGCGAGGCAACAATTAAAGTTTTTTTTTCCCATAATTGATAAAACGCATATTTATTTTTTTTTTGTATAAAATTGATTCTGTGTCGGAGCGGTAATGATGTAATGGTTGTTCTTTATGCCTGAATGGTAGCGTGTTATTTGTTGTTTCTGTGCACATACATTTTTTCTTTCCCCAGTAAGGGTTCTTAGTCCGACTTTCTGAAAGATTAATACCATGGTCCCGTCTCTAAAAGTAAAGTTTGGGGTGTAAAGAAAGTGTCCTAGCGATATGAACTGGGTTCTTTATTTTTTTCGTTTAGCTAGGGACGTTTACCTCTTTGGCCGATTTTTATTTATAGAATGTCTAAAAAAGAATTTTTTTCTGATTTACAGTATGCTTGATATGTATTGCAACCAACTTCAATTTGCTATCATTTTTGACAACTGAGAGATTCGTTCCAAGATCTGCGGGAGCCACTGTGGTGCAATGGCTAGCATGTCCGCCTTGCATACACAAGGTCGTGGGTTCGATTCCTGCTACGACCGAACACCAAGAAATTTTTCAGCGGTGGATTATTCCATCTCAGTAATGCTGATGACATTTCTGAGGGTTTCAAAGCTTCTCTAAGTGGTTTCACTAGAATGTGAAACGCCGTTCGGACTCGGCTATAAAAAGGAGGTCCCTTGTCATTGAGCTTAACATGGAATCGGGCAGCACTCAGTGATAAGAGAGAAGTTCACCACTGTGGTATCACAATGGGCTGAATAGTCTAAGTGAGCCTGATACATCGGGCTGCCACATAACCTGACCTAACCTAAAATCTGTGGATCTCAATCCATTAGACTTTAACGCCTGGTGCATTTGGGAGTGTACGGTTGGCTCCAAAAAATAACTAAGTCAATTAACTCAAGACGGCGCTTCGACCGGATCGGACATTTAATTGTTGAAATTTTTAATTTTAATTTTAAATGGCAAAATAACGCATTTTCTTAGACTGATCCAAAATAACTTCATCGATAGTGGAAACAATTCAATGGAGGATTGCGTTATGCTCTTAAAAAGAAATGTGTGTGGGACAACTTTAAATTTTTTTTCTGGGGTGTTAATGAAAAATTTCCGTTATGTGAATGAAAAAAAATCGATTACTCAATTTTAATTAAATCTTTTAGTGTATTCAGAAAAATATATGTGTACAAACCCAAAAAAACGGAATAAAGAGGATGGAAAGAATGTAGTTGAATATAACCATATTGGGTCTAGGAATATTTTGATTATTGTGATTGGGATTTTTATGACAAGTACATCAAGCAAGCAAATATGTCTACGCATTAAAAACAGCATCTTTTTACATAGAGTGGGTAAGCTATTGAAATCACATCCAAATGAAATAGAAAAAATCCCCCGTTCAAACTCCATATGTTTGAACGACATTTAAATATAATTTAATACCTTTTTTTTTGCAAGCACCTTCACCTACATGTACCAAGGTGTTTACCAAGTTCGTTTGTATTTAAGATTGCTCTTTACGTGAGTAATCATGATATTGGTTTTGTTTTTCTATACACGTGCCACACTTGCCATATACCCCATGTGGCATAAATGTATTTTTAAACATTCTCCTGTCACATGGCATTGTAAAACATCGAAATCTCCAAGGTAAGCATGCTGACTCGGCTTGGTTAAAGACGCAAAAAGAAAGAAAGAAAACTCAAAGAATAAACTCAAAAAAAGTCGTTAATACTCGTCCTTTGTAAAGGAAAAACGTATTGGTTTTCCATTTTCTCATACTTGAAATGTCTAAGGAGTGTATTTTGTTTTCTTTTTGGCACAAAAGTTTCTTTTGTGGTTTTTAAAGTTTGGCGGTAGTGCCTTTGTTGTTGTTGTTGTTTTTCATATGGCAAACGTATAAACCACGTTGCAAAAATTCCACCAACCAAGTTCTTTAACATTAAAAAAAAAAAAAAAATTGCGGTTCGTGTTAAATTTCCACAAAAATAACACTTTTCGCAAAGCCTTTTGTAAATCAATGTGAATGTGAAGAAGTGAAAGTCCTTTTGAATACATGTCACGTGATTTCAATGATAAAGTCGATATGAACTTATTGAAAATTTCCGTTGAAAATTAATGGTTTTTGCATAAATATCGAAATAAACAACATTTTGAATAACAAAAACTTTTAGAGGCCAAGAGTTAGTGTTACGACTATTAGAGTTGCATGGTTAGAATACGATTCATAAAATCTCTAATAAATTTTCCAAATAAAAGCCATATGTTCATATACAAGAAATGAAATTTTCTCAAGAAATGAAATTAAATAAAGGTAGCATCAATGTACTCTGAACAAAGCTTAACCAGTTGCAAAGACTTTGTCTTTAATTAATTTGGTATTAATTCCGAGCCAACTAACGAAGATTTTGCGAACTTGTTACTAGAACATTAATTTTGAAGAATTTTTATACCCACCACCATAGGATGGGGGGTATATTAACTTTGTCATTCCGTTTGTAACACATCGAAATATTGCTCTAAGACCCCATAAAGTATATATATTCTGGGTCGTGGTGAAATTCTGAGTCGATCTGAGCATGTCCGTCCGTCCGTCCGTCCGTCCGTCCGTCCGTCCGTCTGTTGAAATCACGCTAACTTCCGAACGAAACAAGCCATCGACTTGAAACTTGGCACAAGTAGTTGTTATTGATGTAGGTCGGATGGTATTGCAAATGGGCCATATCGGTCCACTATTACGTATAGCCCCCATGTAAACGGACCCCAAAATTTGGCTTGCGAGGCCTCTAAGAGAAGGAAATTTCATCCGATCCGGCTGAAATTTGGTACATGGTGTTAGTATATGGTCGCTAACAACCATGCAAAAATTGGTCCACATCGGTCCATAATTATATATAGCCCCCATATAAACCGATCCCCCGATTTGGCTTGCGAGGCCCCTAAGAAAGGCAAATTTCATCCGATCCGGCTGAAATTTGGTACATGGTGTCAGTATGTGGTCTCTAACAACCATGCAAAAATTGGTCCACATCGGTCCATAATTATATATAGCCCCCATATAAACCGATCCCCCGATTTGGCTTGCGAGGCCTCTAAGAGAAGCAAATTTCATTCGATCCGGCTGAAATTTGGTACATGGTGTTAGTATATGGTCTCTAACAACCATGCAAAAACTGGTCCACATCGGTCCATAATTATATATAGCCCCCATATAAACCGATCCCCCGATTTGGCTTGCGAGGCCTCTAAGAGAAGCAAATTTCATCCGATCCGGCTGAAATTTGGTACGTGATGTTAGTATATGGTCTCTAACAACCATGAAAAAATTGGTCCACATCGGTTCATAATTATATATAGCCCCCATATTAACCGATCACCACATTTGACCTCCGGAACCTCTTGGAAGACCAAAATTCATCTGATTCAGTTGAAATTTGGTACGTGATGTTAATATATGGCCTCAAACTCCCATGCAAAAATTGGTCGATATCGGTCCATAATTATATATAGGCCCCATATAAACCGATCCCCAGATTTGATCTCCAGAGCCCCTTGGAAGAGCAAAATTCTTCCCATTCGGTTGGAATTTGGTACGTGATGTTAGTATATGGTATCCAACAACCATGCAGGAATTGGTTCCTATCAGTCCATAATTATATATAGCTCCCATTAAAACCGATCCCCAGATTTGACCTCCGGTGCCTTTTGGAGAAGCACAGTTCATCCGATCTGCTTGAAATTTGGTACGTGGTGGTAGTATATGATATTTAACAACCATGCCAAAAGTGGTCCATATCAGTCTATAATCGTACATAGCCCCATATAAACCGATCCCGAGATTTGGTTTTGGAACCTCTTGGAGGAGCAAATTTCATCCGGGTGAGATGAAATTTGGTACATTGTGCTAGTATATGGTCGTTAACAACCATGCCTAACTAGGTCCATATTGGTCTATAGTTATATATGGCCCTCAGATAAATCGATCCCCAATCACACAAAAATTGGTCCATATCAAGTTCATAATTGTATATAGCCCCCATATAAGGGACCCCCATATTTCAATTCTGGCTCTCTACGTACAAAAAGTCCATATCGATTCGTAATTATTTATAGACTTAACTATACATAACTTTTTTGTCTAATATATACCATGTATGGACTAAATCACACTTTAGAAAACGATGTTAAGAAGATTTAAGATACCACAACCCAAGTAATTTGATTGTGGATGACAGTCTTTTGTAGAAGTTTCTACGCAATCCATGGTGGTGGGTACATAAGATTCGGCCTGGCCGAATTTGCGGCCGTATATACTTGTTTGTAATTAGTATTTAGTAAAGACTCAGCTCAATACCCACGTTGAATCAATTGCACTCAAAAATAAGTAAGGAAGGTCTAAAGTCGGACGGGGCCGACTTTCGAAACGATTTTCGAAATGAAACTTTGGCCGCCGTGGTCATCGGACGAAAATTTTGATCTACAGTGGTCATATCTATAAATCGGACGACAAATATATATGAGAGCTAAATGAGCTCTAAATCTGAACCGATTTAAACCGAATTCGGTATGTAACAGGTTGGCTGATAAGTCCCCGGTCTGACACATAGATGGCGTCGCTAGTATTACATGCATATTATTTTTATATAGTACCAACCTTCAAATGATTCGTGTCAAAATTTGACGTCTGTAAGTCAATTAGTTTGTGAGATAGAGCGTCTTTTGTGAAGCAACTTTGTTATTGTGAAAAAAATGGAAAAAAGGAATTTCGTGTTTTGATAAAATACTGTTTTCTGAAGGGAAAAATACGGTGGAAGCAAAAACTTGGCTTGATAATGAGTTTCCGGACTCTGCCCCAGGGAAGACAACAATAATTGATTGGTATGCAAAATTCAAGCGTGGTGAAATGAGCACGGAGGACGGTGAACGCAGTGGATGCTCGAAAGAGGTGGTTACCGATGAAAACATCAAAAAAATCCACGAAATGATTTTGAATGACCGTAAAACGAAGTTGATCGAGATAGCAGAGGCTTTAAAAATATCAAAGGAACGTGTTGGTCACATCATTCATCAATAGCTGGATATGCGGAAGCTCTGTGCAAAATGGGTGCCGCGCGAGCTCACATTTGACCAAAAACAACAACGTGTTGATGATTCTGAGCGGTGTTTGCAGCTGTTAACTCGTAATACACCCGAGTTTTTCCGTCGATATGTGACAATGGATGAAACATGGCTCCATCACTACACTCCTGAGTCCAATCGATAGTCGGCTGAGGGGACAGCGACCGGTGAACCGTCTCCGAAGCGTGGAAAGACTCTAAAGTCCGCTGGCAAAGTAATGACCTCTGTTTTTTGGGATGCGCATGGAATAATTTTTATCGATTATCTTGAGAGGGGAAAAACCATCAACAGTGACTATTATATGGCGTTATTGAAGCGTTTGAAGGTCGAAATCGCGGAAAAATGGCCCCATATGAAGAAGAAACAAGTATATACAGCCGTTCGGCCAGGCCGAAGCTTATGTACCCTCCACCACGGATTGCGTAGAAACTTCTACTGACGACTGTCATCCACAATCGAATTACTTGGGTTGCGGTAAAACTTGCCGATGGCAAGGTGTCTTAAAACTTCCTAACACCGTAATATATAACACATAGTCCATACGTGGTGTATATTAAACTAAACAAGTATATACGGCCGCAAATTCGGCCAGGCCGAATCTTATGTACCCACCACCATGCATTGCGTAGAAACTTCTACAAAAGACTGTCATCCACAATCGAATTACTTGGGTTGTGGTATCTTAAATCTTCTTAACATCGTTTTCTAAAGTGTGATTTAGTCCATACATGGTATATATTAGACAAAAAAGTTATGTATAGTTAAGTCTATAAATAATTACGAATCGATATGGACTTTTTGTACGTAGAGAGCCAGAATTGAAATATGGGGGTCCCTTATATGGGGGCTATATACAATTATGAACTTGATATGGACCAATTTTTGTGTGATTGGGGATCGATTTATCTGAGGGCCATGTATAACTATAGACCAATATGGACCTAGTTAGGCATGGTTGTTAACGACCATATACTAGCACAATGTACCAAATTTCATCTCACCCGGATGAAATTTGCTCCTCCAAGAGGTTCCAAAACCAAATCTCGGGATCGGTTTATATGGGGCTATGTACGATTATAGACTGATATGGACCACTTTTGGCATGGTTGTTAAATATCATATACTACCACCACGTACCAAATTTCAAGCAGATCGGATGAACTGTGCTTCTCCAAAAGGCACCGGAGGTCAAATCTGGGGATCGGTTTTAATGGGAGCTATATATAATTATGGACTGATAGGAACCAATTCCTGCATGGTTGTTGGATACCATATACTAACATCACGTACCAAATTCCAACCGAATGGGAAGAATTTTGCTCTTCCAAGGGGCTCTGGAGATCAAATCTGGGGATCGGTTTATATGGGGCCTATATATAATTATGGACCGATATCGACCAATTTTTGCATGGGAGTTTGAGGCCATATATTAACATCACGTACCAAATTTCAACTGAATCAGATGAATTTTGGTCTTCCAAGAGGTTCCGGAGGTCAAATGTGGTGATCGGTTAATATGGGGGCTATATATAATTATGAACCGATGTGGACCAATTTTTTCATGGTTGTTAGAGACCATATACTAACATCACGTACCAAATTTCAGCCGGATCGGATGAAATTTGCTTCTCTTAGAGGCCTCGCAAGCCAAATCGGGGGATCGGTTTATATGGGGGCTATATATAATTATGGACCGATGTGGACCAGTTTTTGCATGGTTGTTAGAGACCATATACTAACACCATGTACCAAATTTCAGCCGGATCGGATGAAATTTGCTTCTCTTAGAGGCCTCGCAAGCCAAATCGGGGGATCGGTTTATATGGGGGCTATATATAATTATGGACCGATGTGGACCAATTTTTGCATGGTTGTTAGAGACCACATACTGACACCATGTACCAAATTTCAGCCGGATCGGATGAAATTTGCCTTTCTTAGGGGCCTCGCAAGCCAAATCGGGGGATCGGTTTATATGGGGGCTATATATAATTATGGACCGAGGTGGACCAATTTTTGCATGGTTGTTAGCGACCATATACTTACACCATGTACCAAATTTCAGCCGGATCGGATGAAATTTCCTTCTCTTAGAGGCCTCGCAAGACAAATTTTGGGGTCCGTTTACATGGGGGCTATACGTAATAGTGGACCGATATGGCCCATTTGCAATACCATCCGACCTACATCAATAACAACTACTTGTGCCAAGTTTCAAGTCGATGGCTTGTTTCGTTCGGAAGTTAGCGTGATTTCAACAGACGGACGGACGGACGGACGGACGGACGGACGGACGGACATGCTCAGATCGACTCTGAATTTCACCACGACCCAGAATATATATACTTTATGGGGTCTTAGAGCAATATTTCGATGTGTTACAAACGGAATGACAAAGTTAATATACCCCCCATCCTATGGTGGTGGGTATAAAAAGGCCGATTAAATACGTATATAATTAAGTTTAAAGTTTCTATAGAAATAAAATTTTGACAAAATAAAATTTTGACAACATTAAAAAAAATTAAAATTTGGAAAAAAATTCTATAGAAATAAAATTTGGAAAAAATTTTCTATAGAAATAAACTTTGGAAAAAATTTCTACAGAATAAAATTTTGACAGAATTTTCTATAGAAATAAAATTTTGACAATATTTTCTATAGAAATAAAATTTTGACAATATTTTCTATAGAAATAAAATTTGGAAAAAATTTTCTATAGAAAAAAAAGCATTTTGACAAAATTTTCTATAGAAAAAACATTTTGACAATGTTTTCTATAAAAATAAAATTTTGGTAGATTATTTATGGCTCGAGAGGCAACCATGATTATGAACCGATATGGACGAATTTTTGTGTGATTGGGGATCGGCTATATATAACTATAGACCGATACGGACCAATTTTGGCATGGTTATTAGCGGCCTTATACTAACACCACGTTGCAAATTTCAAACGGATCGGATGAATTTTTCTCCTCTAAGAAGCTCCGGCGGTCAAATCTGGGGATCGGCTTATATAGGGGCTATGTATAATTATAGACCGATATGGACCAATTTTGGCATGGTTGTTAGAGACAATATACTAACACCACGTATTAAATTTCAATCGGATCGGATGACTTTTGCTCCTCTAAGAGGCTCCGGAGGTCAAATCTGGGGATCGGTTTATATGGGGGCTATATATAATTATGGGCCGATGTTGACCAATTTAAGCATGGTTGTTAGAGACCATATAGTAACACCATGTACCAAATTTCAGCCGGATCGGATGAAATTTGCTTCTCTTAGAGGCTCCGCAAGCCAAATCGGGGGATCGGTTTATATGGGGGCTATATATAATTATGGAACGATGTAGACCAATTTTTGCATGGTTGTTTGAGACCATATACTAACACTATGTACCAAATTTCAGCCGGATCGGGTGAAATTTGGTTCTCTTAGAGGCTCCGCAAGCCAAATCGGGGGATCGGTTTATATGGGGGCTATATGTAATTATGGACCGATATGGACCAATTTCTGCATGGTTGTTAGAGACCATATAGTGACACCATGTACCAAATTTCAGCCTGATCGGATGAAATTTGCTTCTCTTAGAGCAATCGCACGCCAAATTTGGGGGTCCGTTTATATGGGGGCTATACGTAAAAGTGGACCGATATGGACCAATTTTTGCATGGTTGTTAGAGACCATATACTAACACCATGTACCAAATTTCATCCGGATCGGATGAAATTTGCTTCTCTTAGAACAATCGCAAGCCAAATTTGGGGGTCCGTTTATATGGGGGCTATACGTAAAAGTGAACAGATATGGCCCATTTGCAATACCATCCGACCTACATCAATAGCAACTACTTGTGTCAAGTTTCAAGTCGATAGCTTGTTTCGTTCGGAAGTTAGCGTGATTTCAACAGACGGACATGCTCAGATCGACTCAGAATTTCACCACGACCCAGAATATATATACTTTATGGGGTCTTAGAGCAATATTTCGATGTGTTACAAACGTGGAGGTGGAGGGTATAAAATGTGTTGTTCCACCAAGACAACGCACCGTGCCACCAGTCATTGAGAACGATGGCAAAAATTCATGAATTGGGCTTCGAATTGCTTCCCCACCCACCGTATTCTCCAGATCTGGCCCCCAGCGACTTTTTCTTATTCTCAAACCTCAAAAGGATGCTCGCAGGGAAAAAATTTGGCTGCAATGAAGAGGTGATCGCCGAAACTGAGGCCTATTTTGAGGCAAAACCGAAGGAATACTACCAAAATGGTATCAAAAAATTGGAAGGTCATTATAATCGTTGTATCGCTCTTGAAGGGAACTATGTTGAATAATAAAAATGAATTTTGACAAAAAATATGTTTTTCTTTATTAGACCGGGGACTTGTCAGCCTACCTGTTATATATGGGAGCTATATCTAAATCTGAACCAAAATCAATAGGGTTCTATTCTGAGCCAGAACACATACTTGTGCCAAATTGGAAGTCAATTGGACTAAAACTGCGACCTAGACTTTGATTACAAAAATGTGTTCACGGACAGACGGACATGGCTATATCGACTCAGGAGCCCACCCTGAGAATTTTTGCCAAAGACACCATGTGTCTATCTCGTCTCCTTCTGGATGTTGCAAACATATGCACTAACTTATAATACCCTGTTCCACAGTGTGGCGCAGGGTATAATGAGATAGTCTTTATGATTCTTCACGGGAGCCACAGTGGTGCAATGGTTAGCATGCCCGCCTTGCATACACAAGGTCGTGGGTTCGATTCCTGCTTCGACCTAACACCAAGAAGTGTTTCAGCGGTAGATTATCCCACCTCAGTTATGCTGGTGACATTTCTGAGTGGTTCAAAGCTTCTCTAAGAGGTTTCACTGCAATGTGGAACGCCGTTCGGACTCGGCTATAAATGGTAGGTCCCATTTCATTGAGCTTAACATGGAATCGGGCAGCACTCAGTGATAAGAGAGAAGTTCACCAATGTGGTATCACAATGGGCTGAATAGTCTAAGTGAGCCTGATACATCGGGCTGCCACCTAACCTAACCTAAGATTCTTTTACATCCTGTAAAAGGATCATTTTTTATCACAAAAACTATATATACATTTTTCCCAAAGAATCTTTTTTACAGCGAAAAGAAAATGGGAAATAATATTCATTTGTTCAAAATTGCGTTGGGGAGGAAAGATTTTTTTGTGTAGATAGACCAATTTATTTTTTAATTTTTAATTTTTTATCGTTACACTTTTCGATTGAAAAAGTTTGTCTTAAAGTCAATCACTTTTCGACAAACTTTTTTCGAAAAAGTAAACATATGTTGTTTTTAACTTTTATTTCATCAAATGTAAAAACGCTTTCCTATATGGTACACAGATAAATATGTTCAGACATTATTCACTAAATGCTTCAAAAAAAAAACCTAGGTAATGTTAAAAATGTCCTGAATATTAGCCTTATTAATATTGACCCCTCAAATATCAACCTAAATTATACGTCTTTTTCATTAATGTAGTGTCTAAAAAAATAACACAGAAGGACAATGCCCCACAAAATGGCAATGAAAACTATAGCAGGAATAGAAAATTGGAGAATGTCATTCGAATAAATAGAACAAAATCCCAGGAGACATTTTTTGAGTAAAGCAATCAAAAACGAAACTCACCAAAAAACAAAAAAAAAAAACAAACGTAACAAATAAAGGACAAAAATATGCCTTCAGCAAGGTTTACACGTCCAAATGACATTTGCTCACATATGTCATAGTTGTGCATGTATGTGTGTCAATTTTGTATGGCTTTGAATTATTAACAAGGACACAGAGATATGAGAAAGAAAAGGATAGAGAGACCTCTAGAGAGAGAGAAAGAGAAAGGGAGAGAAAGACGACAAACACCTATTTTGAAACAGAGTGAGGAATTATAGAAATGGAATAAGAAATATAAATTTATTTGACGATATAGAGGACATTCAACTATTTATGGGCTTATATGATAAACTTGTTCAAACATTCTCATACATATACTATGTAGTAAACGATAAAAGAACTACGAATGTATGAGAGCATATGGTAGATAGTATACAAGGCTATGTAAACATGTCTATCAAGAGAAGACCTTTTGAAACCACATGACCCATGAGTAATAAATGGCTTTGAATAATCAATACAAAGGCACACACACTAAACATTCACACATACACACATATGTATACATATGTATACATACATAAGTGTTTCTATACACATGTTGGATTTGTGGCTTTCTTTTTGAAGTCTCGTCCTAACCAACTGTCTTTTTGGATAGCCCATCTAGTATGTGTTGTGGTCATTTGATGATAACACGCAAGAAATATGTGACCATAAATCCTTTTTTCCCCCATTAGAAGGGATATGAGTTTAAGTTCATTAACAAATCCATGATGATTCGATTTTGCTCTTGTCATCCTCATGGGTCGATAGATAAAAATCAGCAAAATTTTTTAAAAGCAAATAAAATTAAATAATTTGCGTAAATTATTATGAAAACCGGAAGTGGCATAAATGAGAAAATCTTAATGTAGCGAATTGATTTCGTTTTATAAATCTTGTGTGGAAATCTGTCTAAATGTCAAATCACCTTTCTGTGAATGGAATCCACCTCGAATTGAGCTTGAAAACAGGACATAGAGGTCATTTCCCATTGATTTGTAATATTTAAAATTTTGTTTGTATATGCCCACCAATGATCATGTAGACATTGGTTCATATTGGTTTGTAATTGTATATAGTCACAATATAAACTGGCCCCCAATAGTTGAGTCTTATCAGATTCGGTTGAAATTTGTTCCTACAATTACCATGCGAAAATTGTTTTATATCCGTCCTTTATTATTAATAGACTCCGCTATATAAACGAAACAAAAAACAAAAGTGACTTATGTAGGCATTTAATCTGCCTTTTTATGCTCTGAACAACATAGTGTTCATAGTATAATAACTAGATATATACTGATAGACTCAGAATCGATTTACTCCTGAGTCAATTTAGCCCTTTATGTCCAACTGTTCATGTATTTATTGCTCGCATGATTCCAATCTCAAAATATTTACAAATTTTGATAAAACTTGGTAAACGGCGACCTTATG
This sequence comes from Haematobia irritans, assembly GCF_050003625.1. NCBI lineage: Eukaryota > Metazoa > Arthropoda > Insecta > Diptera > Muscidae > Haematobia > Haematobia irritans. Next base: position 143,384,625 of record NC_134399.1, read on the forward strand.
GTACAAGAACAAACACAATTAAATTGGGAAAAATGGGATCAAATTTAGACATTGCCCCCATATATATGTATTGCCCGATTTCGACAAATGCGCTCTTTTAACAACCGATCGTCGTTAAGTTTTAGGTAATCTTATTAACTACCCCTTAAATTTACAAAATTTCATCGAAATCGGTTGAGATTTAGACATAGCTCCCATATATAAGAATCGACCAATTTTCCCAAATTTGGAATAAAACCTTTATTTATTCAACAATCTTACTCAAAATTGGTTAAATGTATTTTTCTGTAGTACTTACTACACGTGCAAACAATCATCTAAATCGGTTCCGATTTAGGTATTTTTCCAATATATATGTATCGCCCGATTTTCCCAAATTTTACCATAATACTCTCATTTATTAACCAGAACTAACAGATATGACACCAGCATTACTGAGATGGGATAATCTACCGCTAAAAGACTTTGTGGTGTTCGGTCTAAACTTGTATTGAACCAAGGTTGCCACAATTGGTAAAATTTTACCAAAAATGCTAGCTTCTTCACTGTATGGTAATTTTTTTTTATTTTTTTATGTTTTGGTAAATTTTGCTAAATAGTCCTTCAAAAGTACTTCAACATTTTTAAAAAATTTTCTATAAAAATAAAATTTTGACAAAATTTTCTATAAAAATAAAATTTTGACAAAATTTTCTATAGAAATTAAATTTTGACAAACATTTCTATATAAATAAAATTTTGAAAAAAAAAATTCTATATAAATAAAATTTTGACAAAATTTTCTATAGAAATAAAATTTTGACAAAATTTTTTATAGAAATAAAATTTTGACAAAATTTTTTATAGAAACAAAATTTTGACAAAATTTTCTATAGAAATAAAATTTTGACAAAATTGTCTATAGAAATAAAATTTTGACAAAATTTTCTATAGAAATAATATTTTGACAAAATTGTCTACAGAAATAAAATTTTGACAAAATTTTCTATAGAAATAAAATTTTGACAAAATTTTCTATAGAACTAAAATGTTGATAAAATTTTCTATAGAAATAAAATTTTGACAAAATTTTCTATAGGAATAAAATTTTGACAAAATCTTCTATAGAAATAAAATTTTGAAAAATGGTCTATAGAAATAAAATTTTGAAAAATGGTCTATAGGAATAAAATTTTGACAAAATTTTCTATAGAAACAAAATTTTGACAAACTAAATTTAGAAAAAATTTTCTATACGTATAAAATTTTGACAAAATTTTCTATAGAAATAAAATTTTTACAAAATTTTCTATAGAAATTATTTTTTTGACAAAATTATCTAAAGAAATAAAATTTTGACAAAATTTTCTATACGTATACAATTTTGACAAAAATGTGTATAAAAAAAAATTACAAAATTTTCTATAGTACTATAGGGAGCCACCGTGGTGCAATGGTTAGCATGCCCGCCTTGCATACACAAGGTCGTGGGTTCGATTCCTGCTACGACCGAACACCAAAAAGTTTTTCAGCGGTGGATTATCCCACCTCAGTAATGCTGGTGACATTTCTGAGGGTTTCAAAGCTTCTCTAAGTGGTTTCACTGCAATGTGGAACGCCGTTCGGACTCGGCTATAAAAAGGAGGTCCCTTATCATTGAGCTTAACATGGAATCGGACAGCACTCAGTGATAAGAGAGAAGTTCACCAATGTGGTATCACAATGGACTGAATAGTCTAAGTGAGCCTGATACATCGGGCTGCCACATAACCTAACCTAACCTAACCTAACCTAACCTATAGTACTGACATTTTGACAAAATTTTCTATAGAAATAAATCTTTGACAAAATTTTAAATAAATGAAATATCTTAAAATTTTAATTTTGTGCGTAAGTTCTCCCTAAAATCGTTAAAACCTTCACAATCCGACCATAAACATTTAAACAAGAACTTCAATTTTTGTTTTTAAAACATTTAAACAAAAACTTAAGTTTTTGCTTTTTGTTTTATAAATTTGGTAGAATTTTATTCAAATCTTTGTAATAAATCTTTGGAACGAATAGCAATAGTGGATTGCACACGTGTCCCTTTGTACGCAAAGCAGTCATACTAACCATTGCGCCGCAAATAGGTGTTCCACATATGTCTTGGTTCCCTATATAAACCGATATCCATTTCAAAGGCACAACTTTAAAAGCACTTCCAGAAGATGTACTCCCAATGATGTTCTTTATTTTAACTATACAGGAAGTTCTTTTCATTAAATTTTTTATAACATGTTTTTTTCATACTTTTAATGGGTAATTTTATTTTTTTTTTGTTTCAAATAGGTTGCAAACAGAGTAAGAAGTCATAAAATGGTACAAATTATTTAAAGTTTGTCGAAAAAAAATGCTAAATCCAATCTGAAAATATTGTGAATTTTTGAAAATATTTGAGGTCAAACGTTTAAGACAAGAGTTAAAATCCATTAAAAATTATAAAAAATTATAAAAATTATGTAATTGCCAAAATATCACAGGACTAGGACTTCCGTCCTATGACAAGCCCATGTTAAATTCATCGCTTCTGCGTCAATTTTGCACCACTTCCGGATCCAAAAAGAGCATTTTATTTACTTTTTTGGCGACGCTTTTTTTGATTATAAAAAATTATAAAATTAAAAATTATAAAAAATTATAAAAATTATTTAATTGCCAAAATATCACAGGACTAGGACTTCCGTCCTATGACAAGCCCATGTTAAATTCATCGCTTCTGCGTCAATTTTGCACCACTTCCGGATCCAAAAAGAGCATTTTATTTACTTTTTTGGCGACGCTTTTTTTGATGGGTTATAAAATCCATGGGCATTTACATATCGTAATTTGTTTCCAAAATTCCTAAAATAGAAAATCTAGAGGCATGGGTCATAAGAAATATTTTTTTTATATCCGTTTGATATAAACTGACCTCCCGATAAGTTATAACATCTGATCACCCAAATTTCCTGAAATACTCAAAAAAAAAAAAAAAAAATAATAATAAAACAAACTATGCCAATAATTGATTTTTATTTTGCTTCATTTTTTTTATGTGAAGAAAAGATTATAAAATTTCTATTAATTAAAAAAATTTCATTTTTTTAAAGAAATTTGCCCTCAAAATTGTGTAAATTTACGCATGCCAAAATTTAGGTTGCGTAATCTTTGATACCACGTAAATAATTGTTTTCAGTGTAGTGGAGGTAATTTTTTTCTATTTTACTTATCGTGTTCATTAGAGTAATTAAGATATATCATTGAACTTTCTTGCACGCTTGGATTCTTCTGAAACCCATACAAAAATTTTTCTTATCTGTTCACATTCTGATGTACTCTCCCTACACACAAAAAAAATTTACGAAAATTTTTCCAATTAAAATTTTAATTGAGTTTTAAAAAATATTCAATTAAAAATTTAATTGATTCAACAAAATTTTTTAATTGAAACAAAAATCAATCACAAAAATAATAGTATCAATTAATTTTTTAATTGGATCAATTAACTTTTTAATTGACCTTCAATTAATTTTTTAATTGATACTATCATTTCTGTGATTGAAGACATTTCAATTAAAAATTAATTGAATCAATTAATTTCGTGATTGAATCAGAAAAAAATTTTTTTGTGTGTATAAGAAAACTATAAATGTAACTTCGGTAGGCGTACCTTTTAAACCGATCTTCTTGAGATAGTACGTTTCATCTAATCCACCTGAAATTATATATACTCTCAACTAACTCGCTGCGATGAGGAGTATTGACGGGATATTATTACATTTCATTCATGGTTGTGGGTATTGAAGATTCGACCGGGCCGAATTTATGGCCGAATATACTTGCTATACCCACCACCATAGAATGGTGACGGGGGTATAATAAGTTTGTCATTCCGTTTGTAACACATCGAAATATCGATTTCCGACTACATAAAGTATATATATTCTTGATCAGGGAGAAATTCTAAGACGATATAACGATGTCCGTCTGTCTGTCTGTTGTAATCACGCTACAGTCTTCAATAATAAAGCAATCGTTCTGAAATTTTGCATAAACTCGTCTTTTGTCTACAGGCAGGTCAAGTTCGAAGATGGGCTATATCGGTCCAGGTTTTGATATAGTCCCCATATAAACCGACCTCCCGATTTGGGGTCTTGGGCTTATAGAAATCGAAGTTTTTATCCAATTTGCCTGAAATTTGAAATCTAGAGGTATTTTATGACCATAAAGAGGTGTGCCAAAAATGGTGAGTATCAGTCCATGTTTTGGTATAGCCCCCATATAGACCAATCTCCCGATTTTACTTCTTGGGCTTATAGAAACCGCAGTTTTTATTCAATTTACCTGAAATAGGAAATCTAGAGGTATTGTAGGAGCACAAATACGTGTGCCAAAAATTGTGAGTATCGGTCAATATTTTGGTATGATCCCCATATAAACCGACCTCCCGATTTGGGGTCTTGGGCTTATAGAAACCGTAGTTTTTATCCAATTTGTCTGAAATTGGAAATCTATTTTAGAACCATAAATAGGTGTGCCGTAAGAGGTATTGTAGGAGCACAAATACGTGTGCCAAAAATTGTGAGTATCGGTCAATATTTTGGTATGATCCCCATATAAAACGACCTCCCGATTTGGGGTCTTGGGCTTATAGAAACCGCAGTTTTTATCCAATTTGTCTGAAATTGGAAATCTATTTTAGGACCATAAATAAGTGTGCCGTAAATGGTGAGTATCGGTCTATATTTTGGTATAGCCCCCATATAGACCGATTTCCCGATTTTACTTCTTGGGCTTCTAGAATCCGAAGTTTTTATCCTATTTGCCTGAAATTGGAAATCTAGAGGTATTTTCGGGTCATAAAGAGGTGTGCCGAAAACGGTGAGTATCGGTCCATATTTTAGTATAGCCCCCATAAGAAAGATCTCCCGATGTAACTCCTTGGGTTTCTAGAAACCGTACTTTTTATCTGATTTGCCTGAAATTGTAAATATTCTGATATTTTAGGCTCACAAAAACGTGTATCGGATTAAGTTTTTATCGGTCCATTTGGTTATGCCTCCATATAGGCCGACTTCACTTCTTGAGGGTGTAGAAGGCGCACTGATCATGAAAATTGCTTGAAACTCAATGTAAAATTTCCAGATTTTACTTCTACAGAATTAAGAATTCAAATCAAGATTTTATTTTATAATTTTCTTGCACACTTACAAGAGATGTTAATGACTCCTCTAAAACTCAAACAAAAATGGTTCTTATAAATCCACAATCTGATATAGTCCTCATAGGTGAAATCTTTATATTTATCTTCGGGAAGTGTCCTCAAGCCCTCCTGAAATTTTGTGCACCTACCCTCAATCATTAGACAATTGATTATTGCGTCTTACAATTTTTATACACATCTTTTCCTACGAAGTCTCTCTCTATAAGTGGCGAAGTATACCCACCCCAATTAATGGCATAAAAATTAAATATTTACCTTGAATTCTAGTATGAATATTTCACATAAATTCTAAATAGATTCAATAATCCTCTAAAGACTTGTGATAACAATAAATTTCTAAAGCCTCTTCTTTCCTTTCTTTTGAGAAATAATGCGTTAAGCATCCTAAAATGATGGTGTCAACAGACGACATGAAATGTCAATTAGTCGCATTTCCTGTACCTGACAGAGATAGACAAGCAGACAGCAACAAAGATTATTTCCCATCCCACCCCCCCTCCCCAACCAACCTAGAATAATAGCCATTGAATTGTTTTGTGCTGGCAACAGTGGCAAATGGTAATACCATACAAAATAGGTTCCTTTATTGATTTGCTTAAGTGCCTTAAAAGCTCTGATAAAGAGTGTAACCTTTATTGTGACTATAGTCAGGTTGGTGTAGGAGTATGAGTTTGTATGTGTGTATGTGGATATACGAGTTTGATGCTTTGGAGGCCTGAAAGGCAAATGATAGCAGGCGATTAACACATTATAACGATACTGTATGTGTTTTAATACCACAAAAGTACCACAATCACCCAGCAATAACAACAACAACAACACCAAGAAAAACAACAACAGCATCCATACTGAAGGCAACATATGAATGGCCACTTACAACGGCTCAGTTTCTGATCCTGACTGAGAATTGTTTGACATAAACCCTTATACATTCATTCACTCATTGCTGTTGTACGTATGAGTATATTGGGCATTGTTAGAGTGTATTTCTGTTGCTGTTAATGTTGTTGTTGCTCTTTGTTGATACATATAAAATATTTACTTATAATAATACTTATCATTAACATGCCCCCTTTCATATTCATTACTCTTGCAAAAGCTTTAAGAGAATTCTGATGAGGGTATATGTGAGTGTGTATGAATGAGTATACAATACATTGCGTTTTAGTCTGTGTTCGAGAGGGAATAATTGAGTAAATGTGTGTGCGTGTGTGACTTCGGTTGAGTGCGATTTTGCAAAAAAAAAAGTTGATTTGGGCTTAACCACTTGAGATGAGCCTCACAATACTCGTAATACTTAAAGTTTATGATTTCTCCTTATACGTAACATATGAATGTGGTGGTAATGTGGTAAAGTGCCTTGATAAAGTTCTCCAACACATTCGCCATACTCATCGTTATCGTTGTGGAATTTTGCTCTAGGTCTTTTTTGTTTCCACCCTTCCAGCCATAATCCCTTCTTATCATAAGTGAGTTGGCAATACTCGGTAGTCAATAGAAAATCATTTTATTTCCCTTTACTTCCTCTCTTTCTCTCCGCACTTGTTGTTTTTTTGGTGGTTAAGAGGTTCCTGTTAATAGTTAAGTGGTATTTTTAGTGTTTTTAGCCCCTCTTATATTTTTCAATGAACACACGATGCCATTTTCGTAATTGATTTGGGTTAAGTATTCCATTTGATGTAAAGGAATTTTATTGACACACTAACACATGCACACACACACACACACATAAGTCATGATATTTTATACAAATGTCCTTGAAATCGGAATGGCATGCCTGCACAGTATATTAGGAGATTTTGGATTTTTTCTGTTGTAGATCCAAGATTTGTTTTTTTTTTTCGTAAACTTATGTTTACTATGAGGCAATTCTATTCTCTGTGTGGAAGTGACCGGATAACAACTAGAGCTTTTTACACTGAAACCAAAAATATGCAACTTAAATTTTAGGTCACACAATTGTAAAAGGAAAAACATTTTAATTAAAAACAAGTAAGGAAAGTCTAAAGTCGGGCGGGGCCGACTATATTATACCCTGCACCACTTTGTAGATCTAAATTTTCGATACCATATCACATCCGTCAAATGTGTTGGGGGCTATATATAAAGGTTTGTCCCAAATACATACATTTAAATATCACTCGATCTGGACAGAATTTGATAGACTTCTACAAAATCTATAGACTCAAAATTTAAGTCGGCTAATGCACTAGGGTGGAACACAATGATAGTTAAAAAAATATGGGAAACATTTAAATATGAAGCAATTTTAAGGAAACTTCGCAAAAGTTTATTTATGATTTATCGCTCGATATATATGTATTAGAAGTTTAGGAAAATTAGAGTCATTTTTACAATTTTTCGACTAAGCAGCGGCGATTTTACAAGGAAAATGTTGGTATTTTGACAATTTTTGTCGAAATCAGAAAAACGTATATATGGGAGCTATATCTAAATCTGAACCGATTTCAACCAAATTTGGCACGCAAAGCAACAATGCTAATTCTACTCCCTGTGCAAAATTTCAACTAAATCGGAGCAACAAAATGGCCTCTGTGGTCATATGAGTGCAAATCGGGCGAAAGCTATATATGGAAGCTATATCTAAATCTGAACCGATTTCAACCAAATTTTGCACGCATAGCTAGAATGCTAATTCTACTCCCTGTGCAAAATGTCAACTAAATCGGAGCAAAAAAGTGGCCTCTGTGGTCATATGAGTTTAAATCGGGCGAACGATATATATGGGAGCTATATCTAAATCTGAACCGATTTGAATAAAATTTGGCACGCTTGACTACAGTACTAATTGTTCTTCTTGTGCAAAATTTTAAGCAAATTAGGGTAAAACTTTGGCTGCTGGGGCCATATAAGTCCATATCGAGCGAAATATATATATGGGAGCTGTATCTAAATCTGAACCGATTTCTTCCAAAATCAATAGGGTTCTATTCTTAATCAAGACACATACTTGCGCCAAATTTGAAGTCGATTGGACTAAAACTGAGATCTAGACTTTGATTACAAAAATGTGTTCACGGACAGACGGATATGGCTATATCGACTCAGGAGCCCACCCTGAGCATTTTTGCCAAAGACACCATGTGTCTATCTCGTCTCCTTCTGGGTGTTGCAAAGAACATATTTGGGAAGACATTGTGCCTTTGCAAAAGCTTTAAAATTTTTTGCTGGGTACTGGTGATGAAATGTGGATCCACTACGTGGATCCAAGCTAAAAACTTCATATGTTTATCGTTCGACCACATTTTGTAAAATATGTTAAAATTTATTTGGAAATCTTACTTCATCCGCCGTTTGTTCCGGTCAATGACGAATGACCTGGCTGATCGATATTTTCGTTTTTATAAGCAACGCAATATGGGACCGATTTGCGAATTGATTTAAACGAAGAGTAGTTTTTTAGTCGAGCTATCCGCAGCAATGGAAAATACTTCGAATGATCAGTCTGTTAAAATGTTTGTTCCAATAAATTCTTAAATTCCGAATAGATTCTCAAACAATACCGCTTTTTATACCCTCCACCATAGGATGGGGGTATATTCACTTTGTCATTCCGTTTGTAACATATCGAAATATTGCTCTTAGACCCCATATAGTATATATATTCTGGGTCGTGGTGAAATTCTGAGATGATCTGAGCTTGTCCGTCCGTCCGTCTGTTGAAATCACGCTAACTTCCGAACGAAACAAGCTATCGATTTGAAATTTGGCAGAAGTAGTTGTTATTGATGTAGGTCGGATGGTATAGCAAATGGGCCATATCGGACCACTTTTACGTATAGCCCCATATAAGCCGACGCGCAGATTTGGCTTGCGGAGCCTCTTGGAGGCGTAAAATACATCCAATCCAGTTGAAATTTGGCACATGGTGTTAATATATGGTCTCACACAACCATGCAAAAATTGGCCCACATCGGTCCATAATCATATATAGCCCCCATATAAACCGATCCCCAGATTTGGCTTGCGAAGCCACTAAGAGAAGCAAATTTCATCCGATCCGTCTAAAATTTTGTACATGGTGTTAGTATATGGTCTCTAACAACCATGCAAAAATTGGACCCCATCGGTCCATACTTATATATAGCCTCAATATAAACCGATCACCAGATTTGACCTCCGGAGCCTCTTGGAAGACCAAAATTCATCTGATTCAGTGTAAATTTGGTACGTGGTGTTAATATATGGCCTCAAACACCAACGCAAAAATTAGTCGAAATCGGTCCATAATTATGTATAGCTCCCATATAAAACCATTCCCAGATTTGACCACCGGAGCCCTTGGAAGAGCAAAATTTATCCGAATCGGTTGAAATTTGGTATGTGGTGTTAGTATATGGTATCCAACAACCATACAGGAATTGGTTCATATCAGTCCATAATTATATATAGCCCCCATATAAACCGATCCCCAGATTTGACCCCGGTTGCCTTACGGAGAAGCAAAATTCATCCGATCTGGTTTAAATTTGGTACGTGGTGGTAATAAATGATATTTAACAACCATGCCAAAAGTGGTCCACATCAGTCCATAGTCATATATATCCCCCATATAAATCGAGATTTGGTTTTGGAGCCACTTGGAAGAGCAAATTTCATCCGAGTCAGTTGAAATTTGGTACATTGTGCTAGTATATGGTTAAACCACCATGCCTAACTAGGTCCATATCGGGAGCCACCGTGGTGCAATGGTTAGCATGCCCGCCTTGTATACACAAGGTCGTGGGTTCGATTCCTGCTTCTACCTAACACCAAAAAATTTTTCAGCGGTGGATTATTCCACCTCAGTAATGCTGGTGACATTTCTGAGGGTTTCAAAGCTTCTCTAAGTGGTTTCACTGCAATGTGGAACGCCGTTCGGACTCGGCTATAAAAAGGAGGTACCTTGTCATTGAGCTTAACATGGAATCGGGCAGAAATTAGTGCTAAGGGAGAAGTTCACCAATGTGGCATCACGATGGACTGAATAGTCTAAGTGAGCCCGATACATCGGGCTGCCACCTAACCTAACCTAGGTCCTTATCGGTCTATAGTTATATATAGCCCTCATATAAATCGATACCCAATCACACAAAATTTGGTCTATATGAAGTTCATAATTTTATATAGCCTATATATAAGCGACCCCCATATTTCAATTCTGGCTCTCTACGTACCGTGCAAAAGTGCATATCGATTCGTAATTATTTGTAGACTTACCCATACATACCTTTTTGTCTAATATATACCACGTATGGACTAACTAACAATTTAGAAAACGATGTTAGCAAATTTTAAGATACCACAGCCCAATTAATTCGATTGTGTATGACAGTCTTTCGTAGAAGTTTCTACGCAATCCATGGTGGAGGGAACATAAGATTCGGCCTGGCCGAACTTACGGCCGTATGTAATTGTTTAATTTGTTCTACAATAAATTAAGTGATAGTGTATCAGAAAACATTTTTTTTAGTGCAGTCTGGCATTATACTATAACTGCAATGTAGCTAACATTCTAGAAGAATAAATACCTAAGGTCGTGCTTAGAAATATTCCTTCGGCCACATACTTAAACTCGAGATATATTTGTGTTTATACACTGAAAAAAAATATTGTCGTGAGGTCAAAGATTTTATGTCTTTAAAATATGAATGCCAATTTTGCTTAGCATTGAAGACGCATTTCTTTAATATAACGTTTTTTTCCTTGTCCAAAAATCGATAAACTTTTCAATGAAGTTGTATTGTCCTTATAATTAAGTGATTTCACTTAAAAATGGGTATCATAACATGAAAGCAAAATTGTTTGGGCTAAGGTCAACTTGACTTTAATAATTCAGAAAAATGCTTTAAATTTAAAATCTTTCAAAAATAGGACCTGTTTTTCAACACTTAAAAAAAGCTGAAAAAAACGAAACATTAAAATTTGCTTCCTAGAAGCAAGTACACAAAACCCAAATTTAATTGAGAATTGTGTCTTAAAAGTGTCCTTACTTGTATTATCCGCTTCTTTGGCTCGGAATCAATACCAACATTTTTAAAGTAAAGACCAAATCTTTGAAACCGAGCATGCCTTTTTTCAGTGTACTCGAGATATTTAATACTTTTCTCTTAATTTTTTTTTCAATTGAAAATCGCTTTATTTATAAAATGAAAATTATGATACGTAGGTTCAAGACATATATATTTATTTATGTGCGTAATATCTTTGTATGAATATAGGATTCCAAAAGCCATTTATATTATGTTACACGTGTATAATTTAGCCAATTAACCTCATAAATCTGTAATTCTAGGAACATTAAAATTAACGAACCTTAAAATGAATATATACTCGTACATATGCCCATAAATGGATATTGAAAGCAACTAAAAATTGAACTTTAAATTTTTAATAGCCTCCTTTATCAGGTAACAATCTAGAAAACGCCCTATTACCTTCGCATTAGAAACTTTCCTTTATATCAAATCAAATACCAAAATATAAGGCAACATAATTAAAGATGATTGCTTTCTAAGTCCATTAAAGTCATAGAACAAAGCCATGTAAACGAATACAAACAGCCAACGATGATAATAATCATAAATATTTGAAAGAGAACGAGAACAAATGTCTACCATCTACCATCATATAAAAGGACTGGCCAACAATGTCCCACACTCTGTCATAAGACATCGAACAAAGGCAGGCAAAAGGCATTCCAAAATAGGCTAAACAAAGAAGAACATGCCAACAAATAAACCAACCCTTTTCAGGGAAAACTTAATTATTAACCAAAGATTAAATGTGACGCATTTCAAATATTTTGCTTTTATCTTGAAAAAAAAAAAATGAATGAAAGTAATACAATTTAAATTAGCAACCATTACTTTTGCTCTAGTATTGTGTTTGACTCTGCTCTGGTGTGGTCGTTGTCATAGGTTACGAAATTTTTATGAAATACCATGGCAAATTACCATGTAAATGGAGCAAAGTCAACCGTGAAAAGATTTTAATGAAGGATAAATATTTTTTTTACCAAAATACTTTTGTCGCTGCCCTTACAATTTGCCTAAGTTTATAAATTTTATACAATGGAAACAATCAAACTAACAGCCAGTGATCATATTCAAGCGTCAAAAATTATGTCTTTCTGTTGATGTAAAACAAGTATATGCCAGCAGCTGGGATGACATTTGCTCCCCCTAGAGATTCCGGAGGTCAAGTCTGGAGATCGGTTTATATGGTGGCTATATATAATTATGGACCGTTTTGGACCAGTTTTTGCACAGATGTTAGAGATCATATACTAACACTACGTACTAAATTTCAAGCGGCTGGTATGGAATTTGTTCCGCCTAGAGGCTCCGGAGCTGAAATTTGGTGATCGGTTTATATGGGGACTATATATAATTATGGACCGATTTGGACCAATTTTCGAATGGATGTTAGAGCCCATACATAAACATCATGTACCGAATTTGAACCGGCTCGGATGAAAGTTGCTCCTCCTAGAGGCTCCGGAGGTCAAATCTGGCGATCCGTTTATATGGGGGCTATATATAATTATGAACCGATTTGGACCAATTTTCGAATGGATGTTAGAGCCCATACGTAAACATCACGAACCGAATTTGAACCGTCTCGGATGAAAGTTGCTCCTCCTAGAGGCTCCGGAGTTCAAATCTGGCGATCCGTTTATATGGGGGCTATATATAATTATGAACCGATTTGGACCAATTTTCGAATGGATGTTAGAGCCCATACATAAACATCACGTACCGAATTTGAACCGGCTCGGATGAAAGTTGCTCCTCCTAGAGGCTCCGGAGTTCAAATCTGGCGATCCGTTTATATGGGGGCTATATATAATTATGAACCGATTTGGACCAATTTTCGAATGGATGTTAGAGCCCATACATAAACATCACGTACCGAATTTGAACCGGCTCGGATAAAAGTGGCTCCTCCTGCAGACTCCGGAGGTCAAATCTGGATCGATTTGGACCAAGTTTTGCATGGTTGTTAGAGGACATATACAAATACTACGTACCAAATTTCATACGGATCGGATGAAATATGCTCCTCCAAGTGGCTCCGGAGTTCAAATCTGGGAATCGGTTTATATGGGGGCTATAGATAATTATGGACCGATGTGGACCAATTTTTGCATGGATGTTAGAGCCTATATATAAACACTACGTACTGAATTTCAAGCGGCTGGGATGAAATTTGCTCCCCCTAGAGATTCCGGATGTCAAATGTGGAGATCGGTTAATATGGGGGCTATGTATAATTATGGGCCGATTTGGCCAATTTTTGCATAGATGTTAGAGACCATATACTAACACTACGTACAGAATTTCAAGCGGCTGTTGTGAAATTTGCTCCCCCTAGAGGCTCCGGAGGTCAAATCTGGCGATTGGTTTATATGGCGGCTATATATAATTATGGACCGATTTGGACCAATTTTCGCATGGATGTTAGAGACCATACATACATTTCGCGTACCGAATTTGAACCGGCTCGGATGAAAGTTGCTCCTCCTAGAGGCTCCGGATGTCAAATCTGGCGATCGGTTTATATAGGGGTTATATATAATTATGAACCGATATGGACCAAGTTTTGCATGGTTATTAGAGGATACATATAAACACCATGTACCAAATTTCATACGGATCGGATGAAATTTGCTCTCCCAAGAGGCTCCGGAAGTCAAATCTGGGGATCGGTTTATATGGGGGCTATATATAATTATGGACCAATTGGGACCAATTTTCTCATGGATGTTAGAGCCCATATACAGTCTAAGAAAAAAGTCTACATACATCCCTTAATATAAGTGTTTGAGGCACTTAATGGCAAAAAAAAGGAATAAAAAAATATGTACATTTTTAAGGAATGGATACACAATTTTATTCGAAAAATAAATTTATAATTCATTAATGAAAGAAAGAGTATAACAACAAAAAACATAAAAATTCATGGGAAAAAATCTACATACAGCTATAAAACATAGACATTACTTCGAAACGGTATTTAAATAACATACTAAAAAAAGAGTTTTAATATTTTGTCGGTCCACCTTGAGCATCAATAACAGCCTGTAGACGGCGAGGCATTGATGCGATTACATTTTTCGTAATATCGGGTGATATATCGGCCCAAGCACGAATAAGGGCGGTTTTTAAAGTTTCCCTGCTGCTGATATTATATTTTCGAAAGATTTTTCCAAAATGTCCCATGCGTGCTCTATAGGGTTAATATCTGGTGATTGGGGTGGTGAATATAGCTACCTTGGGGCATAATAGAGGAGCCAATCACGAACAACATGGGCGGTATGCTTAGGATCGTTATCCTGTTGGAAAATCCATTTATTTCCCAGACCTAATTTTTCAACAGATGGACTCAAATTTTGTTCTAGTATATTTTTATACTGGTAACGATCCATGTTACCCTCGACAAAAACCAAGCGGCCGACTCCAGATGACGCAATGGCCCCCCAAACCATAACGTTGCCCCCACCATGTTTCACTGTTGGTACAATGTTTTTCGGTTCGAGGGCAGTGTTTGGTTTTCTCCAAACTTTGGGCCGGCCATCACTTCCGAAAATGTTAAACTTGCTTTCATCGGTGAAAAGAACAAGTTTCCAGAAATCCATTCCTTTATTTAGATGTGCTTTGGCAAAATCAAGGCAAAGTTGTCGGTTTTTCGGTGAAATTAAAGGCTTTTTGCGTGCGACTCTGCTTTTAAATCCGTTGTCATGTAAAATATTTATAATTGTTCGTGGTGTAACAGACACATGTGAACAAGTTTCAATATTTTCCACTAATTTTGGAGCACTTATTTTCGGGTCCTGGTTGACTTTTTTAAAATACAGCTAACATCACGTCTTGAAAGTTTTTTTTGGTCTACCAGATCTTGGTTTAGTTTCTGTAGTATTGGTGTTGTTGTAATTTTTTATGATCGTCTGTATAGTAGCTCGGCTTAAATTAACTATTTTCGAAATTTCTCCATAAGATTTGTTTTCTTTCCGGAGTTTTACTATTATATTTCTAACTGAAATATCTATCTCCTTCCGATTTCCCATTTTAATCGATTAAAACAAAAATTACAAAAAATAACTTCTTAACTAATGTCTCGACACTCTTAAATTTAAGCAAATCAACAAAGTTAACAGTTATTTTGATTTGTTTTGTTCTAATTTTCTTCTTTATGGTAGGAGTTGCCATGCTGTATGTAGATTTTTTTCCTTCTAATTTTCGAGTTTTCCCCATTTTTTTTTTTTTTTTTTTTGTTACATGTTTTTAGCATTTTTTTCATAATTTTTGTTTACTACAAAAGCCTTAAACTTTGGTTTAAAAACATTTTTCATAATCGCTACCAGTTCTCTAAAACGTAAGAAGTGTAGGTTGTATGTAGACTTTTTTCTTAGACTGTATAAACTTCACGTACCAAATTTCAACCGGCTCGGATGAATTTTGCTCCTCCAAGAGGCTCCGCAAGCCAAATCTGGGCGTCGTTTTATATGGAAGCTATACGTAAAATTTGTCCATTTGCAATAGCATCCGACCTACATCAATAACAACTACTTGTGTCAAGTTTCAAGTCGATAGCTTGTTGCGTTCGGAAGTTACCTGGACCCAAAATATATGTTCTTTATGGGGTTTTAGAGCAATATTTCGATGTGTTACAAACGGAATGATAAAGGTTTTATACTCCCCATCCTTTGGTGGAGGATATAAAAAGAGATAGGAAATAAATACAAGCTCAATTATCAAATAGTAATTGGCTTTAAACATGTTACAAAATAATAATTTCATGTGACTTGAAGTTATTATGTGGACCACCGTGCCGTATACTTTACGGACATTAAAAGCCACATCGTTCATACGCACCTTGGGATTCCATAAAATGGCTTAAAATTGGTACAAAGAAAAATATTCGATTTGCCTACTTTCAAGAAAATCTAACATAGGCATATTAAATCCAACAGAAATTTGAAAATAGTGATTCAAACAAGCAAATGATTTGCATTGAAATACGACACTTAAAAAATGGAGTTTAAAATGACCTGGACGAATGAATGTATGGAAAACCCCGGACAATTTAAGGAAACTAATATCGACAAAGTTGTAAACATTGAGAGCCATATATGAGAGCCATATCTAAGAAAAAATAAAAACTATTATTTGAAATTGTAATTATTATAAAGATTTTATCCCTCTAATGCCCCAATTTGTTTGTCACCTGATTAAATTTTCAATGTTAGCGATACAAAAAAAAAAATAAAACTAAACAAGATAAATTTATACGGTAAAATTCAATATATACTGCAAAGCCTCTTGAACAGTTTAAACAAAGTTTTCTCTTTATTTTAACCATTTTTGTTGTCTTAAGGTGTGTTTTACTAAAAGCTTCCTTATTAAATGAAGCCCGCCTAAAGGCGGGATTGGCCATTGCCGTTCGTTTTTTATGAGCTTTTAAATTTTTTTCTCCAAGATCGATTTTGAGCACTATTTTGCAATTTTTTATGCCCACCACCATAGAATGGTGATTGGGGTATAATAAGTTTGTCATTCTGTTTGTAACACATCGAAATTCGATTTCCGACTATATAAAGTATTTATTCTTGATCAGGGAGAAATTCTAAGACGATATAACCATGTCCGTCTGTCTGTTATTATCACGCTACAGCCTTCAATAATGAAATTTGGCACAAGTTCGTTTTTTGTTTGCAGGCAGGTCAAGTTCCAAGATGGGCTATATCGGTTTTGATATACTCGTAGTCCCTATATAAACCGACACCACGATTTGGAGTCTTGGGCCTTATAGAAACCGTAGTTTTTTTTATCTAATTTGCCTGAAATTAGAAATCTGGAGGCAGGACCATAAAAACGTTCGCCGAAAATGGTGAATATCGATCCATGTTTTGGTATAGCCCCCATATAGACCGATCTCCCGATTTTACTTTATGAGCGTAGTTTTTATCCGATTTGCCTGAAATTAGAAATCTAGTGGTATTTTAAGACCATAAAATCATTCGCCGAAATTGGTATGTTTCGCCCCATGTTTTGGTATAGCCCCCATATAGACCGATTCGAAAATGCGAAATGTAGGGGTATTTAAGAACCATAAATAGGTGTGCCTAAAATGGTATGTATCGGTCCATGTTTGGATATATCCCCCATATAGACCGATCTCCCGGTTTGACTTCTTAAACTTCTAGAATCTGTAGTTAATTGTATTTCCATCTCTATCACTGACTAACTCATACAATAAAATACTCCTGTATTGGGGATTTCTTATTTTGGTTTTGTTAAAGAAACCCACAAGCATTGTTTGGTTTTGTCCCATTGGTCCTGAATTTTGGGGCCATATTGTCCCCAGTTCACTTTGGTTTTACGAAACAAACTTTTTAACTGGTTGTAGGTTTTTATCTGCTGGTCGAAAAAGTTTTCATGCTGGTGTTATTTTCTCCATCTTTTTCTCTGTTTGCCAATTTTATTCCCAGAGATAATGGATATGAAAGAATATCCTCAACTTGGACAATTCACAAAAGAAATGATAATAAACATTTAATACTCACGATAACTGCTTTTATTTTTGCCATATCTAGTATTCATTTGAATGTGAGATGTTTTCTCTCTCTTGGATTTGTTCTCTGTTGTTTTCCCCAAATAATAATGGTGGGACAAAAGTTTATTTTCTAGATATTGGCCAGAATGTGGCTTGAAGTGAGTTCAAGGAAACCAGTGATAATAAAGAAAATAATTTGCAGCTCATACAATTTAAGCTTTTCTAGTTTGCAAGAAAGCCGCAGAAAAAAAACTTTCATCGTAAATCCAGAAAGTTGTGTTTTTGAAAAAATAAAAAATGCATCAAAATTCATTGGGGAATAATAAACAGTCAACAAAGTTGAAGCAATTGGTTTTGATTAGTTTTCTTCGGTGAAATGTTTACGCAATAAAAATGGCAACAATGTACCATTTTTCTTTTGTAACAAACACAAAAGCTAAATTTATTTATAAATTCGTTGGACTTTTATAAATAATTCCAATTCAAGAAAAATTTGAAATTTTTTATTGAATTTAACATTTCAATTTCGAATTTATTTTGGAAATAAAATGTTGAAATTTTGAAGAAGACATGCTTGATGAAAACACCGTATTAAATATCTTGTCTAAACGTGCAAGAAAACCTAATGAAACAATGTCGTATATATGGTTAGGTTAAAATGGCAGCTCGATTAAGTTTCAGGCCCACTTAGACTATTCAGTCCATTGTGATACCACATTTAACTAAAAGTACCTATTACATATGGGCACATCTAGTTTTAACCACTGAAGGTTATTATTTTCTTTTTTGAACCAACCAGATTGTTATAAAAAAAATAACAGACTGCTTAACTTAACGTTTCCAGGTCTGCCAGTACTCTAAAGCTATATGCCCCTAAAATTCGCTTACGCCTTACCCAAAATGCAGGACACTCACACAAGAGGCTCATTTATCAATAGTTTTTGCAAATTTTCCTATCAGGCAGCGACCCGTTATTGCAGATATCAGAAGTGATATCTGCCATCTTGAGAACACTAGCATGTCTACTGTGCGGTTCAAGTTTGAATGGTGCCATATTTGCTTGGTGTCGTTACAACCCTTGCAATTCTCCTTTCGAACATGTGCCATCATGACAGCCTTCTTACGCAGTAAGAGCTTCCAGGTAGCCAGAGACATACCAACAGATTCTAGTTCCTCTGGAATATGTAAGATAGTTCCTGGCCTTGCTAACTCATCTGCTTCGCAGTTCCCCGGTATGTTCCTATGGCCAGGCACCCACATTAGGTGAATATTGTACTGCTCAGCCATCTCATTGAGAGATTTGCTACAGTCGATGGCCATTTTCTAGTTAAGGAACACAGAGTCCAAGGATTTTATTGCAGGTTGACTGTCTGAGTATATATTAATTCGCCACTTATCTTATTGCTTATATTTCAGCCTGAAAAACACTACAGTGATTAGGTAACCCAGCAAAAAAATTTGGAAGTTCTGCCAAAGGCACAACTTTAAAAGCACTTCCAAAAGATTTACTCCCAAAGATGTTCTTTATTTTAAATACACAGGAAGTTCTTTGAATTCAATTATTTATAGTTCGCTTTTTTCTTATTTTTAATGGGTAAATTAAATGTTTTTTGTTTCAAAATGGTTAAAAACAGAATAAGCATTTAAAAAATGGTACAACTTATTGAAATTTTGTCGAAAAAATTCTAAATCCATTCAAGAAATATTGGGAATTTTTCAAAATATTTTAATTCAAACATTTCAGACAAGCGTTAGTATGCATTAAAAATCATAAAAATTATTTATTTTTCAACATATGACAACATTTTTTAATTCACATCCAAACCACTGAATTCGAATCACAGAGTATGAAGTGATGCAAATTCAGTGCAACGCTGTTGAAATGGTGGACATCCGACCTAAAGGGTGATACGTTCAAAATTTGGTCAATATAAACTTGACGTATTTCTTTCAATTTTGCATTTAAAAAACCTGAACAACTCTCAAGGTGCTTCTATTTTGATTTTGGAATTCACACTTCAGTTGTCAAAATGCCGTCCAAGCAAGAAGAGCAGCGTATCAAAATTTTGCTCGCGCATCGCGAAAATCCGAGCTACTCGCACTCAAAGCTGGCAAAATCGCTAAAAGTTGCCAAATCAACCGTTACAAATGTAATTAAAGTGTTTGGGGAACGTTTGTCGACAGCCAGGAAGTCTGGATCGGGGGGAAATCGAAAACCGGAAGCCATTGAGACGACAAAGAGAGTTGCCGGTAGTTTCAAGCGAAACCCTAACCTCTCTCTCCGAGATGCCGCAAATAAGTTGGGTGTATCGTCTACAACCGTGCATCGAGCCAAAAAACGAGCCGGACTATCGACTTACAAGAAGGTAGTGACTCCAAATCGCGATGATAAACAAAATACGACGGCCAAAGCGCGATCCCGGAGGCAGTACACGACGATGCTGACGAAGTTTGACTGCATGGTAATGGACGACGAAACCTACGTCAAAGCCGACTACAAACAGCTTCCGGGACAGGAGTTTTATACGGCAAAAGAAAGGGGAAAGGTAGCAGATATTTTCAAGCACATAAAACTGTCAAAGTTCGCAAAGAAATATCTGGTTTGGCAAGCCATCTGTACCTGTGGCTTGAAAAGCAGCATTTTCGTAGCTGGCCGGATTTGGCATCTTGCCATTACGGTAAAAAGGCCATGGAGTGGTACGCCGCCAACAACGTGCAGGTGGTTCCCAAGGACAAGAACCCTCCCAACACGCCAGAGCTCCGCCCAATTGAGAAATACTGAGCTATTGTCAAGCGGAACCTAAAGAAGACCAAAAAAACTGCTAAGGACGAGCAGCAGTTCAAGGCAAACTGGCTTTCTGCGACGAAGAAGGTGGACAAGGTGGCTGTACATAATCTGATGGAAGGTGTCAAGCGTGAGGCCCGGCAATTCGGATTTGGAAAAGCGAAAGCCTAACTGAATATTTTTCCTGAATTTTATACTAATTGAACTTGAAAAAGAAATTTAATTTGATTTTTTAAATAAACGATTTCACCGATTTACACGCGTTTTCCCTTGACCAAATTTTGACCGTATCACCCTTTATGACAAGCCCATATTAAATTCATCGCTTCTGCGCCAAATTTGCACTACTTCCGAATCCAAAAAGAACATTTTCACTTCTTTTTTGGCGACGCTTTTATACTGGGTAATCTTTTCGCTATTCGAAGTTCCAGATCTTTAGAATATACTCCGAAACCCACATGTTCATTCAATTTGGAGCTATCAGTGTATAAATCTATATATCTACTATTCCCCGAGGTCTGTATACACCAAGCCTCACTGTTGGGAATTAGAGTTTCAAACCTTTTTTTTCGAAAAGTGGTTTCGCCAGAGTGTAATCCACTACTTTAGGCACATCTGGCATTATTTTGAGGACCGAACTGTGACCGTACATTTTTTCCGACCATAGCGATAGCTTGCGCAACCGCACAGCCGTTGTTGCAGCTGACTCTTGGGCCAAAATGTCTAAAGGCAATAGATGCAGCATGACATTAAGGGAATCTGTTCCTGTCTTACTGAATGCGCCTGAGATACACAAGCACGCCATACGCTGAACTTTATCTAAACTTGGGGGCTGGTGAAGTGCCGGCCACCAGACTACAACACCATATATCATTATAGGTCTAACCACTGCCGGTTTTAGTCCCCACTTTGTATACACTCCACCATAGGATGGGGGTATATTAACTTTGTCATTCCGTTTGTAACACATCAAAATATTGCTCTAAGACCCCATAAAGTATATATATTCTGGGTCGTGGGGAAATTCTGAGTCGATCTGAGCATGTCCGTCCGTTCGTCTGTTGAAATCACGCTAACTTCCGAACGAAACAAGCTATCGACTTGAAACTTGGCACAAGTAGTTGTTATTGATGTAGGTCAGATGGTATTGCAATTGGTCCACATCGGTCAATAATTATATATATGGCTTGCCGAGTCTCTAAGAGAAGCAAATTTCTTCCGATCCGGCTGAAATTTGGTACATGGTGTTGGTATATGGTCTCTAACAACCATGCAAAAATTGGTCCACATCGGTCCATAATTATATATAGCCCCCATATAAACCGATCCCCAGATTTGACCTCCGGAGCCCCTTGGAAGAGCAAAATTCATCCGATTCGGTGGAAATTTGGTAGGTGATGTTAGTACATGCTATTTAAAAACCATTCCAAATGTGGCCCGTATCAGTCCATAATTATATATAGCCCCCATATAAACCGATCCCGAGATTTGGTTTTGGAGCTACTTGGAGGAGCAAATTTCATCCGAGTCAGTTGAAATTTGGTACACTGTGCTAGTATATGGCCGTTAACAACCATGCCTAACTAGGTCCATATCGGTCTATAGTTATATATAGCCCTCAGATAAATCGATCCCCAATCACACAAATTGGTCCATATCAAGTTCATAATTGTATATAAAGTTCAGCTTTCTGTTCAGAATAACGCCAAGGTATTTTGCACACTCACCAAAGGGAATTTTAATACCCCCAAAGGACATGGGCTTAACAGTGTGAGTTTTGCGATTTTTGCAGTACATGACTAGTTCTGTCTTTGCAGGATTTACACCAAGATCATTCTCTTTCGCCCATTTCTCAGTCATCCGGAGGGCTCTTTGTATAAAATCTCTGATTGTCAATGGGAATTTGCCCCTGAGTGCTAGAGCCACATTGTCTGCGTATGCCACCACTTCTATCATTTAGTTTGCTAGGGAAACCAGAAGGTTGTTTATAGCAACATTCCAAAGAAGAGGTCATAGAACTCCTCCTTGGAGAGTGCCTCTGTTCACATACCTTTGTATGTTTGCTTGTCCTAGTGTGGCTGAAATACGCCTCCTCATTAACAGTTCGTCTAGCAGCCTAAGTATACCTGGATCAACATTCAGAGTTGCCAGTCCATTTAATATCGAGCTCGAATGGACGTTATTGAATGTCCCCTCGATGTCTAGAAACGCCACGATTGTGTATACAGTGACAGATAGTGAACTTTCAAAGCTGACTAGTTCATGCAAAGCGGTCTCAGTAGACCTGCCCTTCGAGTATGCATGGTGTCGTTTCGAGAGCAAAATTTAATTGACGCTAGTTCTAAGATAATTGTCTATCATCCTCTCCAGAGGCTTAAGTAGGAATGAGGATAAGCTGATTGGTCGGAAATCCTTCGCACTCGAGTGAGAGGCTTTTCTCGCTTTACGTATGAAAACGACTTTTGTTTCCCTCCACTTTCCTGGAGTATATGCAAAGTTTATACATCCTTTATATATCAGCGTCAACCAGGGGATAATTCTTTCAATCGCTGCTTATAACTCCGGCGGAGTACTTCCATCAGTTCCGGGGGATTCGAATGGCCCAATGCTATCTAACGCCCATTTTATTTTGTCATTCATATGATTTGAAATCGAAATTCTATCCCCTCAAGAAGTTAAATCGCGAACAAATAAAAAGTTCGGGATCTAGAAGTCTACGAAATGAAATCGGGAAATTGGTGTATATGCAGACAGAACACAAATCCGTGCCAAATTTCAGGACGATAGCGGTATTATTGAAGAAGTCTTCAAGCGTGATTACAACAGTCAGACGGACATAGTTATATCGCCTAACAATTTCTCCGCAATTGAGAATATACATTATGTGGAAATGGATATTTCGATGTGTTACAAACGGCATGACAAACTTATTATACCCCCATCATCCTTCTATGGTGGTGGGTATAAAAAATACATCAACATGAATTGGTTTTACAAGTGCATATCGAGTATTGGATGTATATGGGAGTCATAGAGCTAAACATTGAAGCAGACAGCACTCAGTGATAAGCGAGAATTTCACTTCTGTTGGTCGAAACTGAGACAGAACCCATGACCCGTCGTATAAATATCTGGAACAACTATCAAAACAAAAAAATTTTTTCATCAAAAATTGAACCAAGTGAAATATGATTATTTTTATACCAATTTCGACTAACTATCCATTAATAATTTCTGCCTCGTTTCAATTCATATAAAATGCTCCCCCCATTTATTGGTCTTTTGTCATGGCTGTGATTTTATCTGCAGTTTTATAACAAAGCTAATTTGTTTGATCCTCTTTCATGAAATTGTGTCGCAATGCTGGTGTGGGAAATTTGCTATTGTTTTGATTAGCTTTTGTAGTTTCGTTTATTAATACACGTACAACGAAATGCTGGTAAAAGTTTTAATAAACCAGAGATCAAGATGTGCATCTAAAGGCTAAATATCCAACTAAACTACATTCGTAGCAAATGGCTAGATCATGTAGTTCATAACTATCAAGGACATTTATGTATGTAATCACTGGTGTCTCTGGCATTGTGGAAAAAGGTTAAATATGGTTTGACTTTTTTTTATTTTCTATAGAGCGATGGAGGTATACTAATATGGGTTAAGAATATCAAGTAAAAAAATCGGAAATTGATTTTTTTCCAACACCAACAGTGAATTATAATCTTAAAGAATAAATAATTATTTTAAACTTAAGGTCTGATTATCCGTATATTTATTTTATTTAATTAAAGGTTTGTTTGAATTCAAAATTTCGTAGGTTTTTATCGCAAATTTGAAGTAATTTTTTATTTGGAAATCAAATATTCAGTTGAAATTTCAATGAATTTCAATTAATTTTACAATAGATAAAATAGTAAAATTTGATTAAAAGAATTAAGTTGTTGCCAGATATACAACTTAAACAAATTAATTTAATTAAAAAAAATTTGGTAATGTAAAAAATAATTATATCAATTATATTTGTATTTTTTTTATACGCACCACCATAGAACGGTGACGGGGGTATAATAAGTTCGTCATTCTCTTTGTAACACATTGAAATATCGATTTTCGAGTATATAAAAAATATATATATTCTTGATCAGGGAGAAATTCTAAGACGATATAAGCATGTCCGTCTGTCTGTTGTAATCAGGCTACAGCCTTCAATAATGGAGCTATCGTCTTGAAATTTGGCACAGATTCGTCTTTTGTTTGCAGGTAGGTCACGTTCGAAGCTATATCGGTCCAAGTTTTGATATAGTCCCCATATAAACCGACCTCCCGATTTGAGGTCTTGGGCTTATAAAAAGTGTAGTTTTTATCCAATTTGCCTGGAATTGGAAATCTAGAGGTATTTTAGGACCATCAAAAAGTGTACCGAAAATGGTGCCTATCGGTCCATTTTTTGGTGTAGCCCCCATATGGACCGATTTTGCTTCTTGGGGGTCTAGAAAGTGTATTTTCCATCCGATTTGCCTGAAATTGGAAATCTAGAGGTATTCTAGGACCATAAAGAGGTGTGCCGAAAATGGGGAGAATAGGTCCATGTTTTGATATAGCCCCCATATAGCTCCCGATTTTACTTCTTGAGCTTCTAGAATCCGTCATTTTACCCAATTTGCCTTAAATTGGAAATCGAGAGGTATTCTAGGAAAATAAAGAGATGTGCCGAAAATGGTGAGTATCGGACCATGTTTTGATATAGCCCCATATAAACCGATCTACCGATTTTACTTTTTGGGCTTCTAGAATCTGTTGTTTTTATCCAGTTATCCTGAAATTGGAAAAGTAGAGGTATTCTAGGAAAATAAAGAGATGTGCCGAAAATGGAGATTATCGGTCGATGTTTTGATATAGCCCCCATCCATATAGGCCGATCTCCCGATTTTACTTCTTGTGCTTCTAGAATCCGAAAGTTTTACCCAATTTGCCTGAAATTGGAAATCTAGAGTTATTCTAGGAAAATAAAGAGATGTGACGAAAATGGTGATTATCGGGCCATGTTTCGATATAGCCCCCATATAGACCGATCTCCCGATTTTACTTCTTAGGCTTCTAGACTCCGTATTTTTTACACAATTTGCCTGAAATTGGCAATCTAGAGGTATTCTAGGAAAATAAAGAGATGTGCCGAAAATGGTGAGTATTGGACCATGTTTTGATATAGCCCCATATAAACCGATCTCTCGATTTTACTTGGGCTTCTAGAATCCGTAGTTTTTATTCAATTTGCCTGAAATTTGAAATGTAGAGGTATTCTAGGAAAATAAAGAGATGTGCCGAAAATGGTGGTTATCGGTATATGTTTTGATATAGCCCCCATCCATATAGGATTTTAGTTCTTGGGCTTCTATAATCCGACGTTTTTACCCAATTTCCCTGAAATTGGAAATCTAGAGGTATTCTATGAAAATAAAGAGATGTGCCGAAAATTGTAATTATCGGACCATGTTTCGATATAGACCCCATATAGACCGATCTCCAGATTTACTTCTTGGGCTTCTAAAATCCGTAGTTTGTATCCTTCCATGTTGTGGTATAGCCCCCATTACACCGAACTCCCGATTTAACTGCGAAATTGTAGTTTTTATCCGATTTGCCACAAATTGAAAATATACTGCCATTTTAGACCCATATACTTACACCACATACCAAATTTCAACCTGATCGGATGAAATATGCTCCTCCAAGAGGCTACGGAGTTCAAATATGGGGATCGTTTAATATGGGCGCTATATATAGACCAATATTGACTAATTTTTCATGGTTGTTAGAGACCATATTCTAATAAACGAATCAGATAAAATTTGTTCCTCCAAGAGGCTTAGGAGATCTAATCCACTTTATAATTGTAGATCGATATAGACCATATACTAATATACTAATAGATCATATACTAACACCACATACAAAATTTCAAACAGATCTGATAATATTTGCTCCCCCTAGAGCATCCGCAAGCCAAATCTAGGGGTCTGTTTATATGGTGGCTATACATAAACGTCCGATATGCCCCATTTTCAAAATCATCCGTCCTACATCAATAACAACTACTTATGCTAAGTTTCAAGTCGATAGCTTGTTTCGTTCGGTAGTTAGCGTGATTTCCACAGACGGACGGACATCGCTAGATCGACTCAGAATTTTACCACGACCCAGAATATAAATTTTTTATGGGGTCTTAGACCAATATTTCGGTGTGTTACAAACGGAATGACAAAGTTTATATACTTCCCATCCCATGGTGGAGGGTAGAAAAACTTCGTTAGACTGTGGAAAATTTCGAAAAAATAAACTTTAACTATAAACAAATAATTTTTTAAATTAAATTTAAAGACACTATAAAATGATATTATTAGGTTTCCACTTAGCGTGTAAAAACCTAGCCGTTATGTTATTTATTAAAATATCCTATGAAAAATTTAAAAAATTTTATTTTTCAACGTGATCGGAGCAAATTAAGAAATTCCATTTTCCGCGATAAATCTATATAGCTATAAATATATGCAGGTCAAAAACCTATGTTGTTAGCACCTATATTATTCCGTTTATTTTCCCAATTTATTATTGCAAATTTGTAAATAAATAAAATTATAAATATATAACTAAAATTAAATTAAATAAGTTCGTCTCCATAAAATGCTATGCTATCTATTATGGTTTAAAGTTATCAAATTCAATATTATAATATATTCAATTCTTAGTTTAATATACCTTAGAAATCTCTCAATCTTCCCATTCATCATAATCCTGCCCTACATAAATGGCAGGCACTCTCACAAGGTTAACATAAAAACCAACCAGTATGCCAACCAAATATCCTCCACAATTTTGGTCATGAATGAATGATACTAAAATTTAACTTTATGCTCGTGGCTAAATGTTATTATTAGGGTAACACAACCCTCATAGATGCTGAGCCAAATTTACACCATCATTTTACAATTCTTAAAGCTTACAATCCTCCATTCGGAAGATTTTCTCCAACACTACAGCAGCCACACTGCTACCACGCCATGAGCCAAAATAGCCTCATTATCACCCATGAGAAGGGACATGACAACAATGGAACGTTGTCTTTTCCGGCAAAAGCGGCAGAAATTGGTAACACAACAGCAGAAAGTAACAAGGATGCTAGAACTGTTGTTGGCACGGTTGTTGATGATGTTGTTGGCGCCAGCATTTGTAGTAGTGTGTACGAAAACCGAAAAAAAACACAAATATAAGCAACCATGTCGTTTTAACCCACGCACAGTATTTGCTTAATGAATTGAGGAGGAATGGCGAATTTTATTTCATTGATAATATTCAAACTAGAATGTAGGTAGGTGAGACTACTTCAGAGCATTTGCTGATGTTATTATAGCATAATCCGAAAGAGTTTTTACGTCGTTTTGTGAATGACAGAAGACCCACAAATAGTGGCTATGAGCACCGTTTTCTGGTATGAGCGTGGTTCATATCAAATACCTGTAAAATGATTTGAATGAAACATAAGATTTTTCCAATTGGAAATGAAAAAAAGTGTTTTATTTCCAGTATAATTAGAGTGATCAAAACCGATTCCGGTTAATCGGATTCAATTACACTAGTTAAAACCGCATGAAAAAATAACATTTTCGATTAGTTGCGGAAACCGGATTTTGACCATTATTTAACCGTTTTTTTTTTAATTTCAATGACATTTTTATCAACTTTATCATAGGTTTCTTCCGAAAATGCAACTTTTTTAAAGAAGTACTTATGGTGAAAAACAATTGATTACTCACTGTAAAAATAAAATAGTTCCCTCCGAAACGAAATTTAAGTTAAACGAAATTTCGCTTTATTGTAAAGTTCTTTCTTTTTTTAGTTGTTTATAAAGAACATTTTTAAAGTCCAAAGAAAATATCGGTTGTCTAAAATATCGCTTCCCACAAGAGAAAAATTTACTTTCAGTATAAACAAGGCTCCGAAGACGTATAGTCAGACATCTGCAACCAGTAAACGAGTATTTTCATAAAAAACAAACGAAAATTCCACTTGGAAAAGGTGCACTTTACGGCATTAATTTTTTGCTGACATACACTGAAAATAAAGCATGAATTTATCCTTATTTTGTTTTAAAAATTTCATTTTATTATAATAAATTATTCATTCTTTGTTTTTTTTTAGATTAAAACGGATGTTTAAAACTCATTTTCATCAATTTCTATTTTTCGACTTCTGAGCAAAATAAAAACCCAAAAACCGGATTTTAAAAATTGATATTTTCGGATAAACCGGAAAACAACTTAAAAAACCGGTTATTTGAACACCCTAAGGATAACATACCGATTCGCAACTGTTGCCTTCGACTACCAACAATTTGAAAATGAAATTGCAAAGCTGGAAGTAATTTAGGTCCACAGATAAGTGTGCCGTATCTATTGAATATCGGTCCATACTTTTTTATTACCCTCATGTACACCGATATACCGATGTTAATTGCTTCTAAACTCTAAAATTGTACTCCGCTTTGTCTGAAATTGGAAACCTGGAGGTATTTTAGGTCCACAAATGGTTGTCTAAATAAAGTATGGGATGTATCACTTTATGTTTATTTTTCGAGTGAGCCACTGTTGTGCGATGGTTAGGGTATTCGCTTCGCTTACAAAGAATCTTGACTTCAATGCCACTTTCTTTTTGAGGGTAATATATCCTATGGACTTGGCTATGGAAGGGAGGTCTCTTATTATTAAGCTAAATACAGAATCAGCTAGTACTCAATACGATGAGGGGAAAGGAAACTATAGTTGATCGATGGTTCGGACTGGCCAAGCTTTCGACCTTAAATACTTGTTGTACCCACCACCATAGAAAAGTGATGAGGGTATAATAAGTTTGTCATTCCGTATTTAACACATCGAAATATCGATTTCCGTATTTGCTATAGTTAATTAAGGACCATAAATAAGTGTGCCGAAAATGGTGCCTATCGGTGCGTGTTTTGGTATAGCCCCCATATAGACCGGTCTCCGATTTTACCTCTTGGTCTTCTAGAAACCGTAATTTCAATCCGATTTTCCTGAAATTAGAAATCTAAAGGTATGTTAGGACCACAAACAGGTGTGCCGAATATGGTGTGTATCTATCTATGGTTTGCTATAGACCCCATATAGCCCGATCTCCCGATTCTCGAGCTTCTAAAAACCGTAAATTCTAAATTCTGTAGGTTTTTCAGAACCATAACTAGGTGTGCTGAATTTTGTGTATCGGGGCATATTTTTGGCATACACGCAAAAAAATAATTCTTTCCTCCCAAACGAAATTTTAGACAAACAAAGTTCGTTTCTCATTTGCTTTTCGCTGTAAGGAAGTATATTTGGAAGAAAAGTATATACTTTTTGTGATAAACGTTTATTCTTTTCCAGGATGTAAAAACAATTTCATAAAGACTAACTCAAAAAAAAAAAAAAAAAAAAAAACACATTGTTGATTGCATTTTCCCTCACATTGCTAATTGCATTTTCCCTCACATCTTTCTCTCATCCACGAGGTTTTTTAGTTCTTAACACCTTTTCCTGTAATACCAACAATGTAGAAGAAATTATACGATTTTATAAATTTTTAAAATTTTTTTTTACCTTTCGACTGGACGGAGAATCGAACCGTGGACCATACACTTTGTAAGCCAACACACTAACCACTGAGCTATGTACATGTTATGGTCATCAATAGATAATTATCCATATAAGTTATATTTATATAGCATAGCTTGCGGCGCCCACGAACCGAATAAACAAAGTTTATTTAACAGAAACAAACATTTTGTTTGGCACCGTGGAGCAGTGGTTGCTACGTCCGACTTGCATGCCAAGGGTCGTGGGTTCGATCCCTGCTTCGACCAAAGTTTTTTTTTTACATATATTCCAGATATGTTCGGAAGATTCCGAAAAAATGTTCAGCATTACATTGTACTATATTAAATTTTGAACTGTAAAATGTGTATTATTAAAGATCTAAAGTCAGAAAAGAACAGTGTTTGATAAAAACGAAATGGACTGTGTTGTGTGTTGAAAAAATAAAAATTTTGTAACAAACGATTTTTTTGGCGATAAAAGTTTAAAATTTTCGAAGCAATTCAAAAAACTCTAACAAAAGAAAAACTTTTTCGGTACACGTTTTTCAAGCGTTTTTTATACCCTCCATCATAGGATGGGGGTATATTAACTTTGTCATTCCGTTTGTAACACATCGAAATATTGCTCTAAGACCCCATAAAGTATATATATTCTGGGTCGTGGTGACATTCTGAGTCGATCTAAGCATGTCCGTCCGTCCGTCCGTCCGTCCGTCTGTTGAAATCACGCTAACTTCCGAACGAAACAAGCTATCGACTTGAAACTTGGCACAAGTAGTTGTCATCGATGTAGGTCGGATGGTATTGCAAGTGGGCCACATCGGTCCACTTTTACGTATAGCCCCCATATAAACGGACCCTCAGATTTGGCTTGTGGAGCCTCTAACAGAAGCATATTTCATCCGATCCGGCTGAAATTTGGTACATCGTGTTGGTATATGGTCTCTAACAACCATGCAAAAATTGGTCCACATCGGTCCATAATTATATATAGCCCCCATATAAACCGATCCCCAGGTTTGGCTTGCGGAGCCTAAAACAGAAGCAAATTTCATCCGATCCGGCTGAAATTTGGTACATGGTGTTGGTATATGGTCTCTAACAACCATGCAAAAATTGGTCCACATCGGTTCATAATTATATATAGCCCCCATATAAACCGATCCCCAGATTTGGCTTGCGGAGCCTAAAAGAGAAGCAAATTTCATCCGATCCGGCTGAAATTTGGTACATGGTGTTGGTATGTGGTCTCTAACAACCATGCAAAAATTGGTCCACATCGGTCCATAATTATATATAGCCGCCATATAAACCGATCCCCAGATTTGGTTTCCGGAGTCTCTAAGAGAAGCATATTTCATCCGATCCGGCTGAAATTTGGTACATGGTGTTGGTATATGGTCTCTAACAACCGTGCAAAAATTGGTCCACATCGGTCCATAATTATTTATAGCCCCCATATAAACCGATCCCCAGATTTGGCTTGCGGAGCCTAAAAGAGAAGCAAATTTCATCCGATCCGGCTGAAATTTGGTACATGATGTTGGTATATGGTCTCTAACAACCTTTCAAAAATTGGTCCACATCGGTCCATAATTATATATAGCCGCCATATAAACCGATCCCCAGATTTGGCTTCCGGAGCCTCTAAGAGAAGCATATTTCATCCGATCCGGCTGAAATTTGGTACATGGTGTTGGTATATGGTCTCTAACGACCGTGCTAAAATTGGTCCACATCGGTCCATAATTATATATAGCCCCCATATAAACCGATCCCCAGATTTGGCTTGCGGAGCCTAAAAGAGAAGCAAATTTCATCCGATCCGGCTGAAATTTGGTGCATGGTGTTGGTATATGGTCCCAAACAACCATGCAAAAATTGGTCCACATCGGTTCATAATTATATATAGCCCCCATATAAACCGATCCCCAGATTTGGCTTGGGAAGTCTCCAAGAGAAGCAAATTTCATCCGATCCGGCTGAAATTTGGTACATGGTGTTGGTATATGGTCTCTAACGACCGTGCTAAAATTGGTCCACATCGGTCCATAATTATATATAGCCCCCATATAAAACGTTCTCCAGATTTGACCTACGGAGCCTCTTGGAGGAGCAAAATTCATCCGATCCGGTTCAAATTAGGAACGTGGTGTTAGTATATGGTCGCTAACAACCATACCAAAATTGGTCCAATCACACAAAAATTGGTCCATATGGGTTCATAATCATGGTTGCCACTAGAGCCAAAAATAATCTACCAAAAATTTATTTCTATAGAAAATTTTGTCAAAATTTTATTTCTATAGAAAATTTTGTCAAAATTTTATTTCTATAGAAAATTTTGTTCAAATTTTATTCGGTTCATAATCATGGTTGCCACTCGAGCCACAAATAATCTTCCAAGATTTTATTTCTATAGAAAATTTTGTCAAAAGTTTATTTCTATAGAAAATTTTGTTAAAATTTTATTTCTGTAGAAATTTTTGTCAAAATTTTCTTTCTATAGAAAATTTTGTGAAAATTTTATTTCTATAGAAAATTTTGTTAAAATTTTATTTCTGTAGAAAATTTTGTCAAAATTGTATGTCTACTTTGTCAAACTGAATTATATAAGTATTGGATCGATCTTTTTTGATTTAATATATACCACGTATGGACTTACATACAATTTAGAAGATGGTGTAAGGAGGTTTTAAGATACCTTGCCATCGGCAAGCGTTACCGCAACTTAAGTAATTCGATTGTGGATGGCAGTGTTTAGAAGAAGTTTCTACGCAATCCATGATGGAGGGTACATAAGCTTCGGCCTGGCCGAACTTACGGCCGTATATACTTGTTTTTTCTTTGCGTGTAGCACCCATATAGACTGAGTACCTGATTTAACTACTTGGGTTTATCCGATTTGCCTGAAATTGTAACGGATTTACTTTTTATCGCTCCATTTGGTAAGGACTCCATATAGACGATTTCACTTCTTGAGGGTATAGAAGGCACACTGATCATGCAAGTTGCTTCAAACTGAAAGTAAAATTTCCAAATCTATAGATTTTAGATTTCAAATGAAGGCGTTATTTAATCATTTCTATATAGTATTATTCTATACATTATCAAGTAAGAATCACTCTGTTATCTGAGAGTTGTTTTGACTGTAGAACAACACTACTAAATAGTAGAGATTTATTTTCGAAAACAGTGTTCAATTGAAAATGTTTATAGAGCACTTCCATCTGAGACCACCATAAAGAACGGAATTACAAAATTTCAGTCTACATCCGCTCTTTTGGATGCCATCCCGTTCAAGAATTACCAATGCATCCCGATAAATGCACTGTTTGGAGCGGTCTATGGTCTGGTGGAATCATCGGTCCTTACTTCTTTAATAATGAGGAAGGGCCGACGCATCACCGTGAATGGAAATCGGTACATATCAATGAATTTTTGTTGCCAAAACCTCATGATATGGATGTAAACAAAATGTTGTTTCAACAGGATGGTGCCAATTGTCATACTGCGGGGGAAACAATGGACTTATTGAAAGAACATTTCAATGACAACATACGAGAAATAGGCTGGTAAATTGGCTTCCACGTTATAGTGATTTAACGCTA
This sequence comes from Haematobia irritans, assembly GCF_050003625.1. Classification (NCBI taxonomy): domain Eukaryota; kingdom Metazoa; phylum Arthropoda; class Insecta; order Diptera; family Muscidae; genus Haematobia; species Haematobia irritans. The sequence continues at coordinate 143,418,443 of NC_134399.1, forward strand.
CTTGATTATTTTTGTGGGGAAACTTGAAGTCATTGTTTTACGTGGATAAACCAGCAACGAATGACGCTTTGGACGAATATTCAACGTATCATTGCTGAAATACGCCCTCAAATGCTAGAAAAGGTGGTCGAAAATTGGACTTTCTGAATACCCTTTGTCGTGGTGGCCATATGTCCGAAATTATATTTAAATGTTAAACGAAAAGAAATTATCTACCAAATAAGAAATTTTTTGGCCATTTCATAATTTGGCATTTAAATTTCAAATCAGCAAGCAGGGCTGTGGAGTCGGAGTCGGAGTCTGAAGATTTGGCTGGAGTCGGAGTCGGAGTCGTAAAAATTTTGCTCGACTCCGGCTCCGGCTAAACCAAATTTTTTAAAACACTTCACATTTTTGTAACTAAAAAAGTTTTTACGCAAATTAGTTTCCAATGCGTAATGCATTCGATCAATGTACACCATGATTGGAAATGAAAATCAACTTCCAATTACGGCTATCATTTTATGTTTCCTAGAATGTTAGACCAGCAAATGGGCTGGATCGATCCATTTTAATCCCCATATCAATTTATTTGAAATAATTCGAACAATAATTCGAATTTATTGTTTTTAATTTTATTTTAAGGCTATATACCTACACACATATGACAGAAAAAATTGTCAAAGCTGTTTTTATAGAAAATTTTGTCACTATTGTATTTATATGAAATGTTTTGTCAAAATTTAATTTCTATAAAAAAATTATTCGAAATATTATTACTATAGAAATATTTTTTTCTATAGAAAATTAAGTCAACATTTATTTCTATAGAAAATAAAAAATTAAACAAGTATATACAGCAGTAAGTTCGTCCGGGCCGAATCATAAATACCCACCACCATGAATCAAATATACTAATTTCCTTAGAAAATTTCATGGGGGTTTGATGACAGATCAGTTTAACCAGTTCGCATCCCGAAAATAAATGCAAAGATTTTACCTATCGGATTCCGGATTTATAAGAACTATTTTTGTTTGAGTTTTAAAGGAATCACAAACATATCCTGTAAATGTGCAAGAAAATTAAGAAAGAATACCTTGATTTGAAATCTAAAATCTATAGTACACCAACTGTTTTATGATTACGAGAAGTAATATCTGGCAAATTTACATTTATGGTAAATGCACCTTCTGTACCCTCAATATCTGAAATCGGTCTATATGGAGGCCTTACCAGCGTTGCAACAACGAATTTTTATTTTGGACCAAATTTTTCCAAAATTCGTAACAGGGGACCAGCTTTCTAATTTAAATTAATATAATTTAAAAGTTACAATTTTTCTAAAATTTTTCTTCGAAAGAAAATTTTTTCAAAATTTTATTTCTATATAAAATTTTGACCTCATTCTATTTCTATCGAAAATTTTGTTCATATTTTATTTCTATAGAAAATTTGGTCCAAATTTTATTTCAATAGATTTCATTTTAGCCAAAATTTCAATTAAGCCAAAATTTAATTTCTATTGAAAATTTAGCCAAAATTTAATTTCTGTAAAAAATTTAGCCAAAATTTTATTTCTATTACATATTTAGCAGAAATCTTTTTCTATAGAAAGTTATCGCAAAATTATATTTTTTCTTAAAATTTGTACAAAATTTTTGCATAATATTGTATCCCAAAATTTTTTAAGAAGCTTATTTCTATACAAAATTTTGTTAAAATTTTATTTCTATGAAAAATTTGTTGTTTCTATGAAAATTTTGTTAAAATTTTATTTCTATAGAAATTTTTGTCCAAATGTTATTTCTGCAGAAAAATTCCATTTGGTCTGACCATCGGACCAACTTCACTAATTTTTTGGGTCTATTTTGGTCAATCGGACTAATGGGGCAACGCCAAAAACATGGAAGGATACGTACAGTATTCAGCAGATCTATTGTAGTTCTAGAATATAGACCCCAAAACGGAGGGCCGGTTTATAAGGCGTCTATATCAAAAAACTGGACCGATACACAATATATGGTCCTAGAATACCTCCAGATTTCCAATTTCAGGCAAATTGGATAAAAACTGCGGATTCTAGAAGCTCAAGAAATAAAATCGGGAGTTCTGTCTATATGGGAGCTATATTAATACATGGTCCGATAATCACCATTTTCAGCACTCCTCCTTATAGCCCTAGAATACCTCTAGGTTTCCAATTTCTGGCATATTGGATAAAAACTACGGTTTTTATAAGCCCAAGACCCCAAATCGGGCGATCGGTTGATATGGGAGCTATATCAAAACCTGGTCCGATCTAGCTCATCTTCGACATGACAAACTTATTATACCCCTGTCACCATTCTATGGTGGTGGGTATACAAATATTTTTAGGTAGAAAATTTTGTCAAAAATTTATTTCTATAGAAAATTTAGCCAAAATTTTGCTTCTATAGAAAATTGTGCAAAATTTTATTTACACAAAAAATTTTCCAAAATTTCTATTAATAATTTTTCCAAATTTTTTTCTATAGAAAATTGTGCCAAAATTTTGTTACTAAAATTTTTTTATACAAAATTTATACAACATTTTATGTCGATAGAAAATTTAGTCAACATTTTATTTTTATAGAAAATTTAGTCTAAATTTTCTTTCTATAGAAAATTTTGCAGCATTTTATTTCTTTAAAAAAATTTGCAAAATTTTATTTACTACACAAAAAATTTTCCAAAAATTTCTATTGATATTTTTTTCAAAATTTTATTTCTATAGAAAATTTTGTCAAAATTTGTTTACTATAGTTTTTTTTTTATAGAAAATTTGGAAAAAATTTATTTATATAGAAAATTTTTTTCAAACATTTATTTATATAGAGAATTTAGTTCAAAGTTTGTTTCTATAGAAAATTTTGCAAACTTTTATTTACTACACAAAAATTTTTCCAAAATTTCTATTTATATTTTTTTTCAAAATTTTATTTCTATAAAACAATTTGTCAAAATTTTATTTATATAGCAAATTTTCTCAAATTTTTTTCTTACTGATACTCACTGCTAAGTTGAAAACTGGTAAAAGTGACTCAAATTTTTCTATATAAAAAATTATGAATGTTTCCCAAATATTGCACGAGATTTTGTAGAAGTCTGATTTCAGATTTTATCAAAATGTAGATCTAAATACAAAGTTGTGCAGAGTATGTTACAATCGGCCCGCCCGACTTTAGACTTTCTTTGCATTTTTAATTTTTGCTATAATTGTGTTACGTCCCATAACGTTAGATTTAAATTTTAGGTACAGAGATTTTCTAGAAGTATATACAATTTTGTCTAAATCGATTCAGATTCAAATTCATGCATATGGGAATATAACCCTTTATAATAATTTTCGTCCACAAATACATATACTGTCGGTATCTTCTCATATTATGATGGGTATTTATATCATTATTTTATTTATTAAACATTGCCCTAAATTTGAAATAAAGAGTTTAATTGGTATAAATGCGAAATTAAGACCTTTCTTGCACACATAAATAAATACGATACTTTATATCGATCCATATATTTACCCCATATATACCCCCTCAATAGAACTACAAATTAGTGGTACTAAAATGAGATTTAGTTATATTACCCGGAGTCGACTCCGGAGTCGGAGTCGGAGTCGGAGTCGAGCTGATGAAAAATGCTGGAGTCGGAGTCGGAGTCGAGCAAAATTGGCTCGACTCCACAACCCTGTCAGCAAGTTCTTAAAAATGTATCGAAAAATCTTAATTACCATAAGCTAGGTAACAGTAAAGTGCTACGATGATAAACATCTTCTAAATTTAATGGTCATATTTTTAATATACTTATATTGCAGAAGATCATTAAATCGGCAGGCCCTGACATTATATATGTTTTTAATAAATTTAACTCAACTTGAATTCCATTTCGCGAGACTGTTCCCTTTACCTTTCATGAACTGGACAAATGCAAATTTTATGAGTAAATTGTATAGCGTTTACTTGTTGGCCCATATTTTGCTCAACTTGCTACATTTCTTGGTTGATTTCTTAGAATGTGAAAAATAAGAGAAAAATTGTCTCAGCGAATGTTTAAAACAGTCTTGGGCTGAATATTCAAACAGTATTTTAATGCCTCACTTTACTATAAGACCCTCTATGCCTGCTACCCCCTCCTCACAAAACCTTCATCTGTCATTCAAATGCCATTCAGAAGTTGTTTCGTTTTTTTCGCATTTCTTTGTTTGCTGTTTACAGTGAGGCTGCTTTTTGCACTCATTCGCATCCCTTTTGCTATAACATGACCCCGGGGTGCTTTATTACAATTTAACTTTTCTTTTATTGCTGCATTTTTTTTTTGTGTGTTTTGCTTCCTTTCTTGTTTTTGAGGATTTTTCCACTTTTGGATTCGTTGTCATCGTCGTAGTCATCATTGTCATTGTGGAAGTGGTCGTTGTAGTTATGGGTGATGCGAATGCTGTTTGCTGTTGATGTGAAAATGAATTCATTTTTTCGGATCCCCTTCGTTACAAGCCGCTTCAGCTGTCATGGAAATGTCTGAGCATGAAGACTTGACTTGTACATATTTCCTCATCCCTGCGAGTACCGATGGGCAATGGGCGGTAGTTTTGCTTGATACAGTTTCGTTCAGCGTACTCTTATCATAATTTAATAAAACAAAAACATTTCTGCTTAATTATGAGTCATTTAGTTTAAAATATAAGCTGTTTTCTTATTATGTTATTTTTCTTTTTTTTTTGGAAAATTATATGTCAACCAAATGATATCGTCCATGGGGGGGAGAATATAATTAATTTTTCACAGGAAGTGACTTTTGAAGGACATTTGGGCGATGAAGTAGCACAAACAGTAACTGACAGACAGACACATTTTCTAAAATTTTGTTCATCAGAATTAAAACATACACGAAAAAGGATCCAGCTATATAATTATCTTTAGTTTACTTGTATATTACAATGTAAAATGTTGAAGAGCTTTGGTAGAAATATCAGTTAGTGATTAGAGTTAATGATTACAAGATTATGTCGTTTCTTATTATAGCAATTAAGTAAGAAATGCTATAATTTTTGGTCAGATGTAATTTTAAAAACTATGATCATGCTCTCGAAAATTTCAATTATTAATTATTTCATAAATCGGACTAAATAACTTTGGAGTCAAAATAAACGTAATAACAGGTTGGCTGATAAGTCCCCGGTCTGACACATAGATGGCGTCGCTAATATTAAATGCATATTATTTTTATATAGTACCAACCTTCAAATGATTCGTGTCAAAATTTGACGTCTGTAAGTCAATTAGTTTGTGAGATAGAGCATCTTTTGTGAAGCAACTTTTGTTATTGTGAAAAAATGGAAAAAAGGAATTTCGTGTTTTGATAAAATACTGTTTTCTGAAGGGAAAAAATACGGTGGAAGCAAAAACTTGGCTTGATAATGAGTCTCCGGACTCTGTCCCAGGGAAATCAACAATAATTTATTGGTATGCAAAATTCAAGCGTGGTGGCTACCGACGAAAACATCAAAAAATTCCACAAAAGGATTTTGAATGACCGTAAAATGAAGTTGATCGAGATAGCAGAGGCCTTAAAGATATCAAAGGAACGTGTTGGTCATATCATTCATCAATATTTGGATATGCGGAAGCTCTGTGCAAAATGGGTGCCGCGCGAGCTCACATTTGACCAAAAACAACAGCGTGTTGAGGATTTTGAGCGGTGTTTGCAGCTGTTAACTCGTAATACACCTGAGTTTTTCCGTCGATATGTGACAATGGATGAAACATGGCTGCATCACTACACTCCTGAGTCCAATCCACAGTGGGCTGAGTGGACAGCGACCGGTGAACCGTCTCCGATGCGTGGAAAGACACAAAAGTCCGCTGGCAAGGTAATGACCTCTATTTTTGGGATGCGCATGGAATAATTTTTCTTGATTATCTTGAGAAGGGGAAAACCATCAACAGTGACTATTATATGGCGTTATTGGAGCGTTTGAAGGTCGAAATCGCGGCAAAACGGCCCCATATGGAGAAGAAAAAAGTGTTGTTCCACCAAGACAACGAATCGTGCCTCAAGTCATTGAGAACGATGGCAAAAATTCATGAATTGGGCTTCGAAGTGCTTCCCCACCCACCGTATTCTCCAGATCTGGCCCCAGCGACTTTTTCTTGTTCTCAGACCTCAAAAGGATGCTCGCAGGGAAAAAATTTGGCTGCAATGAAGAGGTGATCGCCGAAACTGAAGCCCATTTTGAGGCAAAACCGAAGGAGTACTACCAAAATGGTATCAAAAAATTGGAAGGTCATTATAATCGTTGTATCGCTCTTGAAGGGAACTATGTTGAATAATAAAATTAATTTTGACAAAAAAACAAGTATATACGGCCGTAAGTTCGGCCAGGCCGAAGCTTATGTACCCTCCATCATGGATTGCGTAGAAACTTCATCTAAACAATGACATCCACAATCGAATTACTTAAGTTGCGGTAACGCTTGCCGATGGCAAGGTATCTTAAAACCTCCTAACACCATCTTCTAAATTGTATGTAAGTCCATACGTGGTATATATTAAATCAAAAAAGATCGATCCAATACGTATATAATTCAGTTTGACAAAGTAGACATAAAATTTTGACAAAATTTTCTATAGAAATAAAATTTTCATAGAAATTTCTATAGAAATAAAAATTTTGACAAAATTTTCTATAGAAAGAAAATTTTGACAAAAATTTCTACAGAAATAAAATTTTAACAAAATTTTCTATAGAAATAAACTTTTGACAAAATTTTCTATAGCAATAAAATTTTGACAATGATGAAAATTTTATTATGAACCGAATAAAATTTTAACAAAATTTTCTCTAGAAATAAAATTTTGACAAAATTTTCAATAGAAATAAAATTTTGACAAAATTTTCTATAGAAATAAAATTTTGGTAGATTATTTTTGGTTCTAGTGGCAACCATGATTATGAACCGATATGGACCAATTTTTGTGTGATTGGACCAATTTTGGTATGATTGTTAGCGACCATATACTAACACCACGTGCCTAATTTGAATCGGATCGGATGAATTTTGCTCCTCCAAGAGGCTCCGGAGGTCAAATCTGGAGAATGTTTTATATGGGGGCTATATATAATTATGGACCGATATGGACCAATTCTGGCACGGTTGTTAAAGATCATATACTAACACCATGTTCCAAATTACAACCGGATTGGATGAAATTTGCTTCTCTTGGAGACTTCGCAAGCCAAATATGGGGATCGGTTTATATGGGGGCCATATATAATTATGAACCGATGTGGACCATTTTTGCATGGTTGTTAGATACCATATACCAATATCATGTACCAAATTTCAGGCGGATCGGATGAAATTTGCTTCTCTTTGAGGCTCCGCAACCCAAATCTGAGAATCGGTTTATATGGGCGCCATATATAATTATGAATCGATGTGGACAAAATTTTGCACGGTTGTGTGAGACCATATACCAATACCTTGTACCAAATTTCAGCCGGATCGGATGCAATTTGCTCCTCTTTGAGGCTTCGCACGCCAAATCTGGAGATCGGTTTATATGGGGTCTATATATAATTATGGACCGATGTGGACAAATTTTTGCATGGTTGTTAGAGACCATATACTAACACCATGTACCAAATTTCAACCGGATCGGATGAAATTTGCTTCTCTTTGAGGCTCCGCAAGCCAAATCTGGGATCGGTTTATATGGGGGCTATATATAATTATAGACCGATGTGGACCAATTTTTGCATGGTTGTTAGAGACCATGTACCAACGTCATGTACCAAATTTCAGCCGGATCGGATGAAATTTGCTTCTCTTTTAGGCTCCGCAAGCCAAATCTGGGGATCGGTTTATATGAGGGCTATATATAATTATGAACCGATGTGGACCAATTTTTGCATGGTTATTCGAGACCATATACCAACACCATATACCAAATTTCAGCCGGATCGGATGAAATATGCTTCTGTTAGAGGCTCCACAGACCAAATCTGAGGGTCCGTTTATATGGGGGCTATACGTAAAAGTGGACCGATATGGCCCATTTTCAATACCATCCGACCTACATCGATAACAACTACTTGGGCCAAGTTATAAGCTTGTTTCGTTCGGAAGTTAGCGTGATTTCAACAGACGGACGGACGGACGGACATGCTTAGATCGACTCAGAATTTCACCACGACCCAGAATATATATACTTTATGGGGTCTTAGAGCAATATTTCGATGTGTTACAAACGAAATGACAAAGTTAATATACCCCCATCCTATGATGGAGGGTATAAAAATGTGTTTTTCTTTGTTAGACCGGGGTCTTATCAGCCCACCTGTTATGTTGCTATCTTTATCCGTTCAAAAGTTACAGAAGTATTTCCAAAAAAGCGATTTGGAACCACTGTGAGGCGTTCCACATTGCAGTGAAACCACTTACAGAAGCTTTGAAACCCTCAGCATTACTGAGGGGAGATAATCCATCGTTGAAAAACTTTTTGGTGTTCGGTCGAAGCAGAAATCGAACCCACGACCTTGGGTATGCAAGGCAGGCATTGCACCACCGTGGGTCCCATATTCTTAAATATAAGTGCATATAGAACTATGAAGCATCGGTCACTTTGTCTGTGATGACCCTCAATATACTTATATTTACTAATTCATTGGGGGTGCTGTATGTAGGGTATAGTCGGCACCGTCCAACTCACTGCTATACTTACATATTTTATTTTAAATTTGTTCATAATATTGTATAAACTTCGTGTCTTAAAATTTAGGTTGCATTCTAATGACCTAATATGGTAGGGTCTATATTTGTTCAGTGTTTGTTTTACTATTTACTAGCAGCCCCAGTTTTACTTTTGCGCTCCGGAAAATATTTTTCTGAAATTTATATAATGTGGAATGCATCACATTATATTAGCTGTAGTGGAATCACCAAACCTCGTACCAACCCCTTGACATTATTTAATTAAAAACTTACACAAATCCTTTGATGTTTTAATTAATCCCATTGTATTAAATAAAGAACACCACTTACCTGAAAAGAGATAGAAATGAAAGAACAGTTATGAAAATGAAATAATTATAAAGTTAAACATTTTAATTAAATTTTCTTGTTGCCAGTGTACGCATAAGTATTCATAAATGTGAAACCAACTAGAAAATATTTCAACAACTAGGGCGACGACCAAAATGATCACCATAACAATTGCTCAATTGACATAAACCAACAACAAAAGAAATTTTATTACCATGGTTAATAGGGTGTAGCGTCATGTTAAATAAATGTCGTGGAAAACAACATTTATTTTACACAAGTAAAACATTTATTTTACGAAGTATAAGGGACGCTTAAAGAATGTCTTAGTTAAGAGCAAAAGATGTTAAAATTGAAATGACATTGAAATGAAACCTTATTGGTAAATAGGTGTGAGAAACTATATCTAGATTAGTTTGAAAAAATATTCCCGTCGCTTACTGGCGATCAATCGATTCAAGTATATCTCATGATATCTCAAATCAAAACGTCTGGGGTTAAAAACAACATACAGTAAAAAAATGTTCAACAGTTCTATAGATTTTGTGGAACTTTCATTGAAAGTTTATCGACTTTTGGACAAGGAAAAAACTTAATATCAGCGAAATACGTCTTCTATACTAAGCAGAAAACGTATACGTATTTTATACGGAGAAAAAATTCCGTAATTAAACTAACTCTAATTTTAATTTATTTTTATTGTAAAAAAAATATTTGTTTCTAGTTAATTTTATTATTTTTTTTTTCAGAAAGAAAAATTTCCACGAGGGTGATACACTCGAAAAAGTAACTTACTCCAAGAGAATGGAATTTTTTAAATTCCATAACTGTCATTGCATGGACATCGTTAAGCTTTTATTTCCTACAAAGCCCACAAACGAACCTATGAAAAAACTGGCCAATGTGGTTCATTCGTTGCTATAGTCCTCATTTTTACAGAATATCCCATTTAAGAACTTGATCCCATGTTAAAACAAGTATATACGGCCGTAAGTTTGGCCAGGCCGAAACTTATGTGTGCTCCACCATGGATTGCTTAGAAACTAAAGACTGTCATCCGCAATAGAATTATTTGGGTAATACTTGCCGATGGCAAGGTATCTTAAAAATCTTCTAAATTGTAAGTTAGTCCACACGGGGTTTATAATTAGACAAAAAAGGTCGATTAAATATGTTTACACTTAAGCTCTTGATCGGTATATATAGGGGCATCTATAAATAACTACGAACCGATATGAACTATTTCGTGGTAATTAGAGAGCCAGAAGTGAAATACGAAGCTCGATATCGAACAATTTTGGCATGATTGTTAGCGGCCATATCCGAATCGGATGAAATTTACTCATCCAAGAGGCTCTGGAGGTCAAATCTGGGGATCGTTTTATATGGGGGCTATACATATTTATTGACCGATATGGATTAATTTTTGCGTCGTTGTTAGTGTCCATATACTTAAAACATATACAAATTTTCAACCGGATCGGATGAAATTTGCTCCTCCAAGAGGCTTCGGAGGGCAAATCTGGAAATCGGTTTATATAGGGGCTATATATAATTATTGACCGATTTAGACCAATTTTTGCTTTAGAGGTCACATATAAACACCATGTACCGAATTTCAACTGGATTAAATGAAATTTGCTCCTCCAAGAGGCTCCGGAGGCCAAATCTGGGGATTGGTTTATATAGCAGCTATATATAATTATTGACCGATTTGGACCAATTTTTGCATGTTTGTTAGAGGCCATATATAAACACCATGTACCGAATTTCAACCGGCTCAGATGAAATTTGCTCCTTCAGGAGGCTCCGGAGGTCAAATCTTGGGATCAGTTTATATAGGGGCTATATATAATTATGGACTGATGTCGACCAATTTTTGCATAGGTGTTAGTAGCCATATATAAGCACCATGTACCGAATTTCAACCAGATTGTATGAAATTTGCTCCTCCAAGAGGCTCTGGAGGTCAAATCTGGGAATCGGTTTATATGGGGGCTATATAAAATTATGGACCGATATGAACCAATTTTTGCATGATTTTTGCATGATTGTTGATTGAAATTTTCTTTTCCGCAAGCCAAATCTGGGGGTCAGTTTATATGGTCCAATATGGTTCATTTGCAATACCATCCGTCCTATATTTCAAGTCGATAGTTTGCTTCGTTCAGAAGTTAGCGTGATTTCAACAGACGGACGGACATGCTTAAATCGAATCAGAAGCCAAATCTAAAGAAAGTTGTTCGCTCACGAAACCCTTTCAAGCAAATTACAGCCTGTTTGTTTTCGGAAAAACTGGACATGTCGCAAGCGTACCACTAGATAGTCACTACCACTAATAGTCAATTCAGAGTGGAACAAAATCACTTTTTGGCAGTTGTTTCCGATAAATCAGAAAAACAAACCGCTGAACACGGATTTCTATTCACCAGCTAATTTTTGAGCTGTACTTGATTCTAGGAAACAAGTTTTTAAGTATTCGTTTTTCAGCTGTTTTCTTGATATTTTTGATCTTTGATAGCACCACCGTGGTGCAATGGTTAGCATGCCCGCCTTGCATACACAAGGTCGTGGGTTCGATTCCTGCTTCGACCGAACACCAAAAAGTTTTTCAACGTTGGATTGTCCCACCTCAGTAATACTGGTGACATTTCTGAGGGTTTCAAAACTTCTCTAAGTGGTTTCATTTAAATGTGGAACGCCGTTCGGACTCGGCTATAAAAAAGAGGTCCCTTGTCATTGAGCTTAACATGGAATCGGGCAGCACTCAGTGATAAGAGAGAAGTTCACCAATGTGTTATCACAATGGACTGAATAGTCTAAGTTAACCTGATACATCGGGCTGCCACCTAACCTAACCTAACCTTGATAGCACTAAGTCCATTACGGCTCAATGAAAATGTCCGACTTACAACTCGACTTCACGTAGAAATTATGCTATCTTTTAAGTAAAAAACGTCGGTAAAATAAATTTTTGAATTACGTAGCCAAGATACAAAAAGTCAAAAAATTTAAAGACGATTTCATTAATTTTGGAGAATTTTTCGGAATTATTAAAGCTAAGTTGACTTTAGTCAAACAAAATTTTCTTTAAAGTTAAGATACTCAATTTTATGTCGAATGACTCAACTATAAGGAAACAAGTCTAAAGTCGGGCGGGGCCGACTATATTATACCCTTCACCTCTTTGTAGACCACAATTTGTGTTACCATCTTAACTTCTTCAGGAAGGTTTATATTCCCATATACAAATATTTATACCTTAACCGCTTTGGAGACAATTTTTTGTACTTCTACAAAATCTCTAGAACTAAAATTTAAATCGGCTAATGCCCTGGGATGAAGCACAATGTTACTAAAAAACAAGTATATACGGCCGTAAGTTCGGCCAGGCCGAAGCTTATGTACCCTCCATCATGGATTGCGTAGAAACTTCTTCTAAACACTGCCATCCACAATCGAATTACTTAAGTTGCGGTAACGCTTGCCGATGGCAAGGTATCTTAAAACCTCCTAACACCATCTTCTAAATTGTATGTAAGTCCATACGTGGTATATATTAAATCAAAAAAGATCGATCCAATACGTATATAATTCAGTTTGACAAAGTAGACATAAAATTTTGACAAAATTTTCTACAGAAATAAAATTTTAACAAAATTTTCTATAGAAATAAAATTTTCACAAAATTTTCTATAGAAATAAAAATTTTGACAAAATTTTCTATAGAAAGAAAATTTTGACAAAAATTTCTACAGAAATAAAATTTTAACAAAATTTTCTATAGAAATAAACTTTTGACAAAATTTTCTATAGAAATAAAATCTTGGTAGATTATTTTTGGCTTGAGTGGCAACCATGATTATGAACCGAATAAAATTTGAACAAAATTTTCTATAGAAATAAAATTTTGACAAAATTTTCTATAGAAATAAAATTTTGACAATGATGAAAATTTTGTTGTGAACCGAATAAAATTTTAACAAAATTTTCTCTAGAAATAAAATTTTGACAAAATTTTCTATAGAAATAAAATTTTGACAAAATTTTCTATAGAAATAAAATGTTCACAAAATTTTCTATAGAAATAAAAATTTTAACAAAATTTTCTATAGAAAGAAAATTTTGACAAAAATTTCTACAGAAATAAAATTTTAACAAAATTTTCTATAGAAATAAACTTTTGACAAAATTTTCTATAGAAATAAAATTTTGGTAGATTATTTTTGGCTCTAGTGGCAACCGATATGGACCAATTTTTGTGTGATTTGATCATTTTTGTGTGATTTGACCAATTTTATGGTTGTTAGCGAAGATATACTAACACCACGTGCCTAATTTGAACCGGATCGGATGAATTTTGCTCCTCCAAGAGGCTCCGGAGGTCAAATCTGGAGAATGTTTTATATGGGGGCTATATATAATTATGGACCGATATGGACCAATTCTGTCACGGTTGTTAAAGATCATATACTAACACAATGTTCCAAATTACAACCGGATTGGATGAAATTTGCTTCTCTTGGAGACTTCGCAAACCAAATCTGGGGATCGGTTTATATGGGGGCTATATATAATTATGGACCGATGTGGACCTATTTTTGCACGGTTGTTAGAGACCATATACCAAATTTCAGCCGGATCGGATGAAAAATGCTTCTCTTAGAGGCTCCACAAGCCAAATCTGAGGGTCCCTTTATATGGGGGCTATAGTAAAAGTGGACCGATATGGCCCATTTTCAATACCATTCGACTTACATTGATAACAACTACTTGTGCCAAGTTTCAAGTCGATAGCTTGTTTCGTTCGGAAGTTAGCGTGATTTCAACAGACGGACGGACGGACGGACGGACATGCTTAGATCGACTCAGAATTTCACCACGACCCAGAATATATATACTTTATGGGGTCTTAGAGCAATATTTCGATGTGTTACAAACGGAATGACAAAGTTAATATACCCCCATCCTATGATGGAGGGTATAATAAGGGATTAAATCTGAACCAATTTTGAGGCAACTTCGCAAAACTCTATTTATAATTTATCGGTCGATAGAAGTGTATTAGAGTAATAGGAAAATTTGAGTCATTTTGATAAGTTTTCGACTTAGGAGTGGCGATTTGATAAGGAAAATATGGGTATTTCGGCCAGTTTGATCTAAATCGGAAAAACATATATATGGAAACTATATCGAAATCTGAACCGATTTCAATCAAATTTCGCATGCAAAGTTACTATGTTAATTCTACTTTCTGTGCAAAATTTCACGTAAATCGAATTACAACTTTGACCTCTGTGGTCATATGACGGAAAATCGGGCGAAAGATATATATGGGAGCTATATCAAAATCTGAACCGATTTCAACCAAAATTAGCACGCATATTTAGAATTTTATTACTAATCCCTGTGCAAAGTTTCAAGTTCAGTTCTACTCACTCTGCAAAATTTCACGTAAATCAGAGTAAAACTTTTGCCTCTGTTGTCATATTAGTCCAAATCGGGCGAAAGATATATATGGGAGCTATATTTAAATCTAAACCGATTTCAACAAAATTTGGTACAATTAACGATACTATTAAACGTACTTCTTGTGCAAAATTCCAAGCAAATCACGGCAGAACTCTGGCTTTTGAGGCCTTATAAATCCAAATCGGACGAAAAATATATATGGGAGCCATATCTAAATCGGAACCGATTTTAACCAAATTTAGCACACTTAACAGTACTATTAAACGTACTCCTTGTGAAAATTTCAAGCAAATGAAGGCAAAACTCTGGCATTTGAGGCCATAAAACTTCATATCGGGCTAAAATATATATGGGAGCTATATCTAAATCTGAACCGACTTCGACTAAATTTGGCACAATTAACGATACTATTGAACGTACTCCTTGTGCAAAATTTCAAGCAAATCAGGACAAAACTATGGCTTTTAAGGCTATATAAGTGCAAATCGTACGAAAGATATATGTATATGGGAGCTATATCTAAATCTGGACCGATTTGGCTGATATTTCGTATATTTTACGAGAGCCCCCAAATATTCGACCTTCCTAAATTTTAAGAAAATGCGTTGATAAATACGTCAATTATGACCAGATCGGTGATAAATATATATGGCAGCTATATCTAAATCTGAACCGATTTTTTTCAAAATCAATAGCGTTTGCTTTGAGCCAAAATAAAACTCTGTGCCAAATTTGAGAACGATCGGACTTAAACTGCGAACTGTACTTTGTGCACAAAATTACATATACAGACAGACGGATAGACATACAGACAGACAGACGGACAGACAGACAGACAGACAGACGGACAGACAGACGGACATCGCTAAATCGACTCAGAATTTAATTCTAAGATGATCTGTATACTAAACGATGGGTCTCAGACTTTTCCTTCTTGGCGTTACATACAAATGCACAAACTTATTATACCCTGTACCACAGTAGTGGTGAAGGGTATAAAAAAGACTTCATTGAAAAATTTAGCGACTTTTGGACAAGGAAAAAAACTTTAACATATACCAGAGAAATTCGTCTTCTATGGCAAGAAAAATTCGCATGCGTTTTTTGAGGACATGAAATCTTTGGTCTTACGACAATATATTTTTTAGAGTGACTTGACACCCGTACGTTTCGTTTGTATGAATTTATATAAATTTTCCAAAATGAGTATTTCTAATCTTCTGGCTTGAGAATTCATACAAATTAAAAAAAAAAATGCCTTTACTTTTTTTGACACAAAAAATTTAGTAGTTCAACTCGTACAGCAACATATAAAGTGACTTGCTTTCGAAATAAAAGAATCAAAACTAACTTTCTTTCCTTTGAAATTTGAATTTGCCTCCAAACTTTTTCGATTGTTTCTTTTTTTTTATTCTTAAGACAGTATGTAACATTTGATGAGAATTTTACCATTTTTACTCAAAGGGTTTCAGGCTTCTTGTGGTCGTTAAAATTCCATGACTGGTGACATTTTGTTTTTTTGTCAAAAGGCACGTGTTTTTTAACCGCCAAGCACAGTGTGATATATCACACCTTTTGTTTTAGCGACGTTAAAAAAAAAGACAAATTGTAATTGGGTCTGTATTTGGCATATGATGTCAGTTAAAGGCATTCACCCAGCCTGCTAACCAGCCAACCGCATCAACATTTTTGCCCATATGTAACGGATAATAAAAATTCCTTAAATGTTACAAATTCTTCATATCCATCACTGGAATGTACGATACAAATGGAATGTTCAGCCAACATTCCTAAATGCTGTAGACTCATTTTTTGTTTCATTGCCCAGTTAAAAAACTCTTAACATATTTTTTTCCTATGCAAAAAGAAAAATAAAAAACGGGGACAAAACAGTTAAAGTTGAACAGTAGTTTACACACAGTTTTACAGTGGTGAAATAAAACTAAAATATTATGCCATGAATGTGAGTGGATAACCAATATAGATTGGCTACAACATGACTTGGAAGTGTTTCGTATGCATAGGTTAGCCAAATAAATAAATAAAAATAAATAAAGTAAAATTTCTTTAAAATAATAAAATTTTAACTAATCATCAAGTTTATAATTTTTGCTTCAAAAATGTTTTTCTTTAAATTTAGGATACGAATCTTGTAAGTATTTTTTCCGTCCGTTAAGGTCGCGTGGCTTTCAACTAAGGAAAAGTTTCCTTAATATAAATAAAACATATTTGATTTAAAGAAATCGTCTTTAAATTTACTGGTATAATGAATCCTTAAATTTACGATGAAAACGCTTTAAATATACAATATACTTATTTTTAGGATTTGCATCTTTGGTTTAAAGTTTTTGTTTTCTTTGGAATGAAAAACAAAAAAAAAACATTTTCTGCTTTGAAGTATATGTTATAATTTGGATGTTTAAACTGGCAATTTGTTTTTTTTGTGTATTAAAATATCGCAAAAAGGGAATGAAATTTAGATAAATGGGGTTTGTATTCTAATTTAAATTTTATCGATTCTAGATTTAAAGCCAGATAAAAACAAGTAAGTAAAGTAGAAAGTCGGGCGGGGCCGACTATATCATACCCTAAACCACCATTACCGAATTAGTAATCATAAGCATTTGTGGGGTAACATATAGGTCTGGGAGATAAACCGCAGTTGCATATTTAAGAAAATTAAGGGGTACATGTCTATGGGTGCTTTGTGTCAATATGACTATAGCTCATAGTCAATGTTGCCATGTTGAAAATGTTCGGTTTACCCTACAAGGACAAAAAAAGTTCCCTACTTTCCCATACATTCCCAAACAATTTTCCCTGGCTCTGAGTACTTTATTATCTTAAAACATGTATATGCAACGTATATAACTTAGAATATAAATTTGTATTACCACCACGGTTGCCACAGTTGGTAGAATTCTACCCAAATTAGTAATCTTTTTTGTTAAATCTCTATAAAAATAAAATTTTGGAAAAAGTTTCTATAAACAAATTTTTGTCAGAAATTTTTCTATAGAAATAAAATTTTGACAATAAATTCTATAGAAATAAAATTTTGAAAAAAAATTCCACAGAAATAAAATTTTGAGAAAATTTTTTATAGAAATAATATTTTGAGAAAAATTTCTATAGAAATACAATTTTGACAAAATGTTCTATAGAAATAAAATGTTGACAAAATTTTCTACAGGAATAAAGTTTACCACACATTGTTAAAGATCAGGCCTTGCTGGCTTCTAATTTCCTCCTCTAGAACCATCAAAATGTAAAAATTATTACAAATTGTGTTGAGTGAAAATGTCGTACATTGTGGCCCTACGTCCCTACAAGACGCTAAACATTAGAAAAACCCTACATATAGGGAATTTCCCCTACTTCTAGCAACACTGGCTGTGTTAATATTGCGCCTACGGAGTTAGTATGCCACTAATATTGAGCCCATTATTAAAAAAGAGAAAATCGTTAAATTAGTGTGGGTAATAAATACAAATTTGTAAAAATCGAGCAATATTCTTATGTAAGAGCTACAAGTACAAATAAGTACAATCGGCTAGTACATCAAAATTTTAAATTTGAGTAACATTGGTTAATAAATAAGAGTGCTATGGCCAAATTTGGGAAAATCGAGCGATGTATTTATATGGAAGCTATATCTAAATCGGAACCAATTTGCATAATATTTTGCTGGTTTGATTAATACCACAAAAGGTTACCTTGTGCAAGATTTGAGTAAGATTAGTTACGAAATGAGGCCTGCATGGTCAAACATAAGGTTATAAGGGCGAATTTTTCAAAATCGAGCGATACATATATGGGAGCTATATCTAAATTTAAACCGATTTCGATGAAATTTTGCACATATGGTTAGTACTATAGAGGACTGGATCTAGCCAACTTTTACTAAGATCGGTTAATAAATAAGGGATCTGTGGCCAAATTTGGGATAATCAGGCTATACATATATATGGGAGCTATATCTAAATCTGAACCGATTTCGATGATTTTTTGCACATATATTTAGTGCTATAGAAGACTACATTTAGTCAAATTTGGGTAAGATCGGTTGATAAATAAGGGTTTTATAGCCAAATTTATAAAAATCGGGCGGTACATATATATGGGAGCTATAGCTAAATCTGAACCGATTTCGATGATTTTTTTGCACATATAGTTAGTGCTATAG
The DNA here is from genome assembly GCF_050003625.1 of Haematobia irritans. Taxonomy (NCBI): domain Eukaryota; kingdom Metazoa; phylum Arthropoda; class Insecta; order Diptera; family Muscidae; genus Haematobia; species Haematobia irritans. Next base: position 143,437,152 of record NC_134399.1, read on the forward strand.
GAGATTATATTTAGCCAACTTTGAGTAAGATCGGTTGATAAATAAAGGTTTTGTGGTCAAATTTGGGAAAATCGGGCGATACATATATATGAGAGCTATATCCAAATCTGAACCGATTTGGATAAAATTTTGCAGACTTGAAAGGCGAAGGAAGAGATTACATTTTGCCAAATTTGGTGACGATCCGTTTGAAAATCGCGCAACGTGACCCCATTTGTCGAAATCGGGCGATACATATATATGGGAGCTATATCTAAATTTGATCCGATTTCTTCAAAATTCAATAGCGTTCGTCCTTGTGCCCAAAAAACTCCCTGTACCAAATTTCATCAAAATCGGTTAATAATTGCGACCGGAATCCTGTGAACAACAAATACATGGACAGACGGACGGACGGTCACCAAGCGCTAGATCGACTCAGGAGGTGATTCTGAGTCGATCGGTATATATTTTATGGGGTCTAAAATCAATATTTCTGGTAGGCACATTTTTTGGCCGATCAAACTTATTATACCCAGACCACTATGTGGTTTAGGGTGTAAATAGCTTTATTTTAAATATGACGCATCTTTGGCTCGGAATCAATACCAAAATCTTTGATTCCAGGTATTTTTTTTGGAGTGTGGGGGTAGTAATATTAAAAGTTTGATTAATTTTACAATCTTGTTTTTAAAGTATTTATAGCAATTACCTTTAAATATGCCTTATTGTTATAATTAATTACACAATTGCATTTAATAAATAGTTGCTTATCTATATAGGTTTTTTCACACCACTGTTCACTAAAGCTCTCATACATATATCGCAAATATTAGTGCCTTTTTACCAACTGTTAGTAATGTTGAAATGACTTTTCATTCCTTTCAGTATGCTCCAACATTCATTATGGCAAAGTGCAAAAGGTTTATATCCTTTCCTCGTTTGAACGCCCATTTCGGGTTTGAAAGAGAGAACAAGCGTGTGATATGAAAAAAGAGCTTCTTGGGCTACACTCAACAAAAAAAGAAAAACTATTGTTATAAGCACAGAGACTTCGTGTTCTCAGAATACGAATTCGAATTTTGCTTAGAAAAATTAAAAAAACTGGCTTTGTTGTATGACAGCCAACAAAAGACAGGACAACCTGAATCTTTTTGCAACTTAACCTAGTGTCACACTTACTCTCCAAAATGCCCCTGGTGCAGTGTCATTTTTCGATGTAAACTCTGAAAAAAGCAGGCCTGGTATAAAGAATTTTGTCTTTACTCTAATGATTTTAGTATTACTTCCGAGACAAAGAACCGGAGAATTGAAGTAAGGATAACTTTAAATAAGGATAAAAACTTTAAATTTGAGTTTTGCATTCTTCTTCTAGAAAAAAAAAAATATTTAATAATTCTTTAACAATTTTCTTAATTTGCTTTGAAAGACTTCTCATTTGCTTTGCAGTCTATAGGGTTTTGCCCAAATAAATTTGACAAGCATACTTTTCTTCTGTTGGTTAAGTTACAGTTGTAGTTTAGTCAATTCATGGTTTTAAGCTGAGATCAAAAACAACAATAATAGTCTTTTAAAAATGTGTTAACGTCAACTTAAATTTCCAAATTAAGACTCGGCTTCAAGCAGAAATTATGCTATATCTCAAGTACAGGTCGAAAACCTATGTTGTTAGCACCTACATTTCATGTTTATTTTCATACACCCAGAGAAGCATGTTTTAAGGGCAAAATGTTATTTTTGGGTGGTGACCATGTAGCATGATTTTCGCAAGGTTATATTTGACGAGAAAATAACATTTTAGTGACAAACATGTTACATGGTCATGGTCGTCCATGACTTTAATTAAATTTTTTAACGCACTCCTAGAGGTCAGCGATATTATTTGATGCAAAAAGCAGAAAAAAACAAATAAGATCCAATTTCATTACTAATATAAAGTACGCAAAATTTGGTTCTCCTTTGGTTCGTAGTCAATACCAAACTCGTATAGTATAAAAATGCGTGTATGTTTTTTCTCCAGTGTATATTTGGTTAGTTTGTAAGGTTACATTCCTCTGGCTGCTAAAAATACAAAGCTAAAGCAAACACACAAACAAACAGTCTCACACATCCCATCTAAAGTCGTCACTATTTTTTTTTTTTTTTTTTGAAAAAGAAGAAAACAAAAAGATCCCTTAAAGGCAGTTTGGATGGGTTTTTCGTTACATATAAACCTTTATATGCACACAAACACACACCTACACAAATACAAAAAAAAAAAAAAAACAAAAGCCCAACAACAGCCCAAGGAGAGCAAAGATGCTAAACATCAGTAGTCTTCAATGGATGTCGTCATCTTCGTGGTGGCATGGTGTAACGCTTATGTGGATTTGTGAAAACAGAAAACCATGACAGACCCTCCCCCTCTTCCAGTCAACAACAGTTTGCCATATGTTCGAATGAGTGTGACTTTTATTTTATTCATTTTTGTTGCTGCTGTTAAACTCTGGGCTAACTCTTCACTATACTAGGCTGAGAGCTTGGGTTATTGTTGGTGGTTTTTGGCCTAAATGCCCAAGCTTTAGAGGCAATTACAGTTAAATGTTACATGTTGGAAAAATAGGGGCAAAAAAATCTTGAAAAAAACGAGAGTTAAACTACTGATGATGATGATGCTGGTGTTGCTGGAGGACAGCACATGTTCTCAGTAGTTATGGTCATAATATACTCCAAGAAGGCCTAACAAAGAAATTCTACGAAATGTGCCCTATATGACTGTGAAGATTTTATGAATTTTTAATAGCCGGCTTTAGGATTATCATATATATGTATATATACTAACTTAGAGGTTTACCCAGCAAAAAATGAATGAAAAAAAGATTTTTTTTCGTTCCGGAAGTGATGCCAAATTTACTCAAAAGCAATGAATTTTACATCGACTTGCCATAGAGTATGGATGCCATCTTTTGAATTTGCATTGATTTCGCACTAGTTCTTCAGATGTGATGCTATTTCGGATTTCACTTAAAAACAAGTAAGCAAAGATTAAAGTCGGGTGGAAGGGAGCCACCGTGGTGCAATGGCTGGAACCGACTATATTGCCACTTTACAGATAAACATTTATAATACCATCCGAAGTTCTTCATATTTATTGGGAGCTATATATTTATATTTGCATTTATCAAAATCTTAACTGATTTAGACAAATACTGGTAAACTATATTTACACTGAAAAAAAATTATAAAATATGGAAGATTATACAACCTAAATTTTAGACCTTTTTTTGACTCTTTAGATTTATGATTAAAAGGCTTCAAATATAGGCTAATACTTATTTTGAAGACTTTTGGTTTAAAGTGTTTTAATACCCTAGGTTAGGTTATGTGGCAGCCCGATATTTCAGGCTCACTTAGACTATTCAGTCCATTGTGATACCACATTGGTGAACTTCTCTCTTATCACTGAGTGCTGCCCGATTCCATGTTAAGCTCAATGACAAGGGACCTCCTTTTATAGCCGAGTCCGAACGGCGTTCCACATTGCAGTGAAACCACTTAGAGAAGCTTTTGAAACCATCAGAAATGTCACCAGCATTACTGAGCTGGAATAATCCACCGCTGAAAAACTTTTTGGTGTTCGGTCGAAGCAGGAATCGAACCCACAAGACGAGCATGCCCGAGCATTGCACCACGGTGGCTCCCTAATACCCTAAACCATATAACTTTGATCTGCCAAAAAATGTGCCTACCAGAAATATTGATTTTAGTCCCTATAAATATATACCGATCGACTTAGTGTTTCTTCGAAGTAATGTACATTTTCCTTAAAGTAACGAAAAAACGTCTTTAAATTAAATAACTCTTTTGACACTTTAGATTTATGATTAAAAGGCTTCAAATATAGGCTAATACTTTTAGGCTAATTTTGAAGATTTTTGGTTTAAAGTGTTTTAATACCCAAAACCATATAATGATCAGGGTATAATAACTTTGATCTGCCAAAAAATATTGATTTTAGACCCCATATAATATATACCGATTGACACAGAATCACCTGAGTCGATTTAGCGCTTGGTGTCCGTCCGTGTGTCCATGTATTTGTTGTTCATAGGATTCCGGTCGCAATTATTAATCGCTTTTGATGAAATTTGGTACAGGGTATTGTTTGAGCACAAGGACTATTAAATTTGGAAGAAATCGTATCAAATTTAGATATAGCTCCCATATATATGCATCGCTCGATTTTCCCAAAGTTTGCCATAATACTCTTATTAATTAACCAATGTTAGTTAACATAAATTCCAAATTTTGATGTATTAGACGATCTAATACATCGGTTTATCTCCAAAACCTATACCAATGATACCCCACAAATGCTTATGTTTACTAATTCAATAGGGGTGGTTTAGGGTATGAGATTAACTTTGTCATTCCGTTTGTAACACATCGAAATATTGCTCTAAGACCTCATAAGGTATATATATTCTAGGTCGTGGTGAAATTCTGAGTCGATCTGAGCATGTCCGTCCGTCCGTCTGTTGAAATCACGCTAACTTCCGAACGAAACAAGCTATCGGCTTGAAACTTGGCACAAGTAGTTGTTATTGATGTAGGTCAGATGGTATTGCAAATGAGCCATATCGGTCCACTTTTACGTATAGGCCCCCTATATAAACGGACCCCCAAAGTTGGCTTGCGATTGCTCTAAGAAAAGCAAATTTCATCCGATCCGGCAGAAATTTGGTACACGGTGTTAGTATATGGTCTCTAATAACCATGCAAAAATTGGTCCACATCGGTCCATAATTATATATATAGCCCCCATATAAACCGATCCCCAGATTTGACCTTCGGAGCCTCGTGGAAGAGCAAAATTCAACCGATTCGGTTGAAATTTGGTACGTGGTGTTAATATATGGCCTCAAATACCCATGCAAAAATTGGTCGAAATCGGTCCATAATTATATATAGCCCCCGATCCCCAGGTTTGACCTCCGGAGCCCTTTGGAAGAGCAACATTCATCCGATTCGGTTGAAATTTGCTACGTGATGTTAGTATATGATATTTAACAACCATGCCAAAAGTGGTCCATATCAGTCCAAAATCATATATAGCCCCCATATAAACCGATCCCGAGATTTGGTTTGGAGCCTCTTGGAGGAGCAAATTTCATCCGAGTCAGTTGAAATTTGGTACATTGTGCTAGTATATGGCCGTTAACAACCATGCCTAACTAGGTCCATATCGGTCTATAGTTATATATAGCCCTCAGATAAATCGATCCCCAATCACACAAAAATTGGTCCATATCAAGTTCATAATTGTACCCCCATATTTCAATTCTGGCTCCCTACGTACCGTGCAAAAGTCCATATCGTTTCGTAATTATTTGTAGACTTACCTATACATACCTTTTTTGTCTAATATATACCACGTATGAACTACCTCACAATGTAGGAAACGATGTTAAGAAGTTTTACGATACCACAACCCAATTGTGGATGACAGTCTTTCGTAGAAGTTTCTACGCAATCCATGGTGGAGCGTACATAAGATTCGGCCTCGCCGAACTTAAGGCAGTATATACTTGTTTTTTTTTTTTTTTTGGAATTAAGAACGTAAGACGTAATAATTTGGATTTCTAAACTGGCATTTATTTATACGTTAATTGCTTTATTAATATATTCCTACAGTCAATAATTTTTTAGTGAATGAAGCGAATTGGTTCCGTACTGAGAGCGATGACGCTGAGACCTATTGGAATGTCCATGGTCTACGACCAAAATATTTGTTTGTCCAGGACTTCTATAACTATAACTGACAGTATTTATTGTGTTCGATGAATTAGAGCGGGAAGCAACCACCGGTCGTTACGGTGGATCCACATCATTACCATAATCGGTGCTAGAGTTTTGGTGGCCAATCGAAAGTGTATATTTTCTGCAGACCACTTTTGACAAGTAATACCGATCATTTTGTTTGTTCTGATTAATTTAGAATGGCTCCCTATGAGAAATTGGTACAAATTGCCACTGACGGACCTATCACAGAGCTGGTTTTTTTTTAAATAGTCGTAAATTATTTATTTCCGTACTCGCTTGATACTAAAATCTTAGATCCATTAAGATTTTAATATGAAGCATTATCAGAATAACCTGTTGTTCGACATATTTTAAAAGTTTTTTTTTTTATTTCGGGTTCGATTGGGATGCCCAAATTGAAACAGATTTTTAAGAGTTTGTATGAGACTGGTTCTTGAGGACCTGTCTATGGGGTGCTCCTGCTAAATTGTCCCAGGACGTGTCCTTTGGGATGAGTCCAAAACGCGTCCTAAAATGTAAATTTACCCCGTCAATGAGAAACCCATGTTAAAGTGACCGGTCCTTTCCATACGTTTTTACCAGAACTGGAACTGGTCCATACACACCAGGGACTAGTCCAGTACCGGTTCTGTGGATGATCCATTTCCCGTAGGGGCTTCTAATCGAAGAAAATCAAATCATGCCTGATTCCAAAAATCTTGTTTTTATGGTTATGATTTTGGTATTGATTCCAAGCCAAGGAAGCAGAGAATTGAAGTAAGTATATTTTTAAGACACATTTAAATTTAAGTTTAACGTATTTGATTATAGGAAAAGAAATACTTTATTCGTTTTTTCAGTTTTTTTTTTCATGTGCTGAATATGAAAGTTCTTTAAAAATTTTTTAGCGACAACATACATTTCCAAATTCAGACTCGAATTCAAGAAGAAATTATGCCATGTCGCATGTAAAAATCGTCATTAAAATAATAAGTAATAAATAGAAATATAATAAATAATAATAAAATAATAAATAAAATTAAATCAAATTAAAAGACAATTTCATTAAATTTTAAGAATTTATCAAAATTATTAAAGTCAAGTTGATCTTACCCAGCAATAAAATTTGGAAGTTCTTATAAAGGCACTACTTTAAAGCACTTCCAAGCATGTCGTCCAAAAATGTGATTTATTTTAAGTACACTGGAAGTTCTTTGGATTTTGAATTTTGCATTATAATTTAAAGTTTTTTTTGGAATTAAGGAAACATTTTTACATTGAAGTATACGTAATAATTTGGATTTCTAAACTGACATTTATTTTTACGTTAATTGCTTTATTAATATATCGCAAAAATAGAATACAAATTCCCTGAATGAGATTCCAATTTTAATTTTATCTGTATCCTAATTTTAATTTTATTGGTCCTCGATTTAAAGCCATATCTTGAATTTCGAATTTTGAGATATAAAACCACATTTTTGCTTAGACATCTTAAAAGTTGCCCTCCTTCATATGGGCACCACAAAATTAACTTCTCTTATATGACAATCTTTATTCCAAGGAGATTTAAAACTTTTACACAAACTCCTTTTTCCATTCTTGCAAGATTGTATAGAAAATAAAAAAAGAGTAGCTTTGACTTTTGTCTATCGTAGCGTTTAACTTTGCGAATGTATGTGAAGTAGATCCCATATGGTAGTGTTCATTTTAACCAACTTTAAAAGCTGTTGGCTTAAAGCGTAGTAGAGCTCATGAAACTCATGCGAAAAATGAAGGCAACACTAACACACAGAATAAATAAACACTTTAAGTAGTAAAAGTCAAATATAAACAAAGTGTCCCTGAGTCCTTTTGCCATGTGAAGATGGGTGTGAAGGGATTGCTAAGTCACAATGACAAACCAAGTTTCATGTGTATTAAATAGTTGTAGTGAAAGCATGTGAGGATGTTTAAACTTCCAACATTATTTAGGATAATGTAGTATTATAGTTAGACTACAGTTGGAATCATTTAAAAAACAAGTAAGGAAAGTCTAAAGTCGGGCGGGGCCGACTATATTATACCCTGCACCACTTAGTAGATCTAAATTTTCGATACCATATCACATTCGTCAAACGTGTTGGGGGCTATATATAAAGGTTTGTACCAAATACATACATTTAAATACCACTCGATCTGGACAGAATTTGATAGACTTCTACAAAATCTGTAGACTCAAAATTTGTGTCGGCTAATGCACTAGGGTGGAACACAATGTTAGTACAAAAAATATGGGAAACATTTAAATCTGAAGCAATTTTAAGGAAACTTCGCAAAAGGTTATTTATGATTTATCGCTCGATATATATGTATTAGAAGTTTAGGAAAATTAGAGTAATTTTTACAACTTTTCGACTAAGCAGTGGCGGTTTTTCAAGGAAAATATTGGTATATTGACCATTTTTGTCGAAATCAGAAAATATGGGAGCTATATCTAAATCTGAACCGATGTCAACCAAATTTGGCACGCATAGCTACAAAGCTAATTCTACTTCCTGTGCAAAATTTCAACTAAATGGGAGTTAAAAATTGGCCTATGTGGTCATATGAGTGTAAATCGGGCGAAAGCTATATATGGGAGATATATCTAAATCTGAACCGATTTCAACCAAATTTGGCACGTATAGCTACAAAGCTAATTCTACTCCCTGTGCAAAATTTCAACTAAATCGGAGTTAAAAATTGGCCTCTGTGGACATATGAGTGTAAATCGGGCGAAAGCTATATATGGGAGCTATATCTAAATCTGAACCGATTTCATCCAAATTTGGCACGCATAGCTACAATGCTAATTATACTCCCTGTGCAAAATTTCAACTAAATCGGAGCAAAAAATTGGCCTCTGTGGTCATTTGAGTGTAAATCGGGCGAAAGCTATATATGGGAGCTATATCTAAATCTGAACCGATTTCAACCAAATTTGACACGCATAGCTACAATGCTAATTCTACTCCCTGTGCAAAATTTCAACTAAATCGGAGCAAAAATTTGCCTCTGTGGGCAAATGAGTGTAAATCGGGCGAAAGCTATATATGGGAGCTATATCTAAATCTGAACCGATTTGGCTGATATTTTGCAAGTTTTTCAAGACTAATAAAATATTCGGATGTACGGAATTTGAGGAAGATCGGTTGATATACACGCCAATTATGACCAGATCGGTGAAAAATATATATGGCAGCTATATCTAAATCTGAACCGATTTTTTCCAAAATCAATAGGGATCGTCTTTGAGCCGAAACAGGACCCCATACCAAATTTTAGGACAATCGGACTAAAACTGCGAGCTGTACTTTGCACACAAAAATACATCAACAGACAGACAGACGGACAGACAGACAGACAGACAGACAGACGGACGGACATCGCTAAATCGACTCAGAATTTAATTCTAAGACGATCGGTATACTAAACGATGGGTCTCAGACTTTTCCTTCTTGGCGTTACATACAAATGCACAAACTTATTATACCCTGTACCACAGTAGTGGTGAAGGGTATAAAGAGAGATTTTGGTGTTATAAAGCTCCTTGAAAACTTTGTGTTTGGTGTTTTTTTTTTATTAATAAAAAAATATTTAACTACTTTTGGTAATTGTCAAAATAGAGAAACAACGACATCGCAAATAAAGTTTAAACCTTAAAATTCCATACAATATTGCGCGATTACACTAAATTAAAACAAGTATAAACAACAGTAAGTTCGGCCAGGCCGAAACTTAAATACCCACCACCATAAATCAAATATAATAGTTTCCTTTGAAAATTTCAGAGGGTTTGATGATAGATATTCTCCCAAGCAGATCATTTCAACCAGTACGCTTCCCGAAGATAAGTTTAAAGATTTTACCTATGAAGACTAGATCAGATTCTGGATTTATAAGAACTATTTTTCATTATTTAAATGATTACGAGAAGTAAAATCTGAAAATTTTACATTCAGTTGCTAGCTATTTTAGTGATCAGAGCACTATCTTTACCCTCAAGTAGTGGAGGCCGTACCAAGTGGACCGATAAAAACTAAATCCTATACGCGCTTTTGTGGCTCTAAAATTTATTTATTTATTTATTTCCTAATACAAAGGATATATATCTTATAATGAGTATTAGAATCAATAATGTTATAAGAAAGATAACTTAATAAAGATAATAAGAATGAATAGATATTACATATACTATGATACTAAAGGGTGATACGGTCAAAATTTGGTCAATATAAACTTGACGTAGTTCTTCCAATTTTGCATTTAAAAAACCTGAACACCCCTCATTTTGAAAGTGTATGTGTAGAATGTTGCTCCTATTTTGATTTTGGAATTCACTCTTCAGTTGTCGAAATGCCGTCCAAGCAAGAAGAGCAGCGTATCAAAATTTTGTTCGTGCATCGCGAAAATCCGAGCTACTCGCACGCAAAGCTGGCAAAATCGCTAAAAGTTGCCAAATCAACCGTTACAAATGTAATTAAAGTGTTTGGGGAACGTTTGTCGACAGCCAGGAAGCCTGGATCGGGGGGAAATCGAAAACCGAAAGCCACTGAGACGACAAAGAGAGTTGCCGGTAGTTTCAAGCGAAACCCTAACCTCTCTATCCGAGATGCCGCAAATAAGCTGGGTGTATCGTCTACAACCGTGCATCGAGCCAAAAAACGAGCCGGACTATCGACTTACAAGAAGGTAGTGATTCCAAATCGCGATGATAAACAAAATACGACGGCCAAAGCGCGATCCCGGAGGCTGTACACGACGATGCTGACGAAGTTTGACTGCGTGGTAATGGACGACGAAACCTACGTCAAAGCCGACTATAAGCAGCTTCCGGGACAGGAGTTTTATACGGCAAAAGGAAGGGGAAACGTAGCAGATATTTTCAAGCACATAAAACTGTCAAAGTTCGTAAAGAAATATCTGATTTTGCAAGCCATCTGTACCTGTGGCTTGAAAAGCAGCATTTTCATAGCTTCCGGGACTGTCAACCAAAAAATTTACGTGAAAGAGTGTTTGAATAAACGTCTGCTGCCTTTCCTGAAGAAACACGGTTGTCCCTACTGTTTTGGCCGGATTTGGCATCATGCCATTACGGTAAAAAGGCCATGGAGTGGTACGCCGCCAACAACGTGCAGGTGGTTCCCAAGGACAAGAACCCTCCCAACACGCCAGAGCTCCGCCCAATTGAGAAATACTGGGCTATTGTCAAGCGGAACCTAAAGAAGACCAAACAAGTATATAAAGCACAAAGTTCGGCCGGGCCGAATCTTAAATACCCACCACCATGAACCAAATATTATGGTTTCCTTTGAAATTTCAGGAGGGCTTGAGGACTTGAGGACACTTCGCGAAGATAAATTTTAAGATTTCACCTATGAGGACAATATCAGATTCTGAGTTTTAGAGGAATCATTAACATCTCTTGTAAGTGTGCAAGAAAATTATAAAATAATGTCTTGATTTGAAATCTTAAATCTGTAGAAGTAAAATCTGGAAATTTTAAATTGAGTTTCAAGCAATTTTCATGATCAGTGCGCCTTCTACACGCTCAAGAAGTGAAGTCGGTCTATATGGAGGCATTACCAAATGGACCGATAAAAACTTAATCCGATACAAATTTTGTGAGCCTAAAATACCAGAATATTTACAATTTCAGGCAAATCAGATAAAAACTATGGTTTCTAGAAACCTAAGGAGTTAAATCGGGAGATCGTTCTTATGGGGGCTATACTAAAATATGGACCGTCTCGAAAACTCACCGTTTTCGGCACACCTCTTTATGACCCGAAAATACCTCTAGATTTCCAATTTCAGGCAAATAGGATAAAAACTTTGGATTCTAGAAGCCCAAGAAGTAAAATCAGGAAATCGGTCTATATGGGGGCTATACCAAAATATGGACCGATACTCACCATTTTCGGCACACCTCTTTATGGTCCTAAAATACCTCTAGATTTCCAATTTCAGACAAATTGGATAAAAACTACGGTTTCTATAAGCCCACGACCCCAAATCGGGAGGTCGTTTTATATGGGGACCCTACCAAAACATGGACCGATACTCACAATTTTTGGCACACGTATTTGGGGTCCTACAATACCTTTAGATTTCCAATTTCAGGTAAATTAAATAAAAACTGCGGTTTCTATAAGCCCAAGAAGTAAAATCGGGAGATCGGTCTATATGGGGGCTATACCAACATATGGGCCGATACTCACTATTTTTGGCACACGTATTTGTGGTCCTACAATACCTCTAGATTTCCAATTTCAGGTAAATTGAATAAAAACTGCGGTTTCTATAAGCCCAAGAAGTAAAATCGGGAGATCGGTCTATATGGGGGTATACCAAAACATGGACCGATACTCACCATTTTTGGCACACCTCTTTATGGTCATAAAATACCTCTAGATTTCAAATTTCAGGCAAATTGGATAAAAACTACGATTTCTATAAGCCCAAGACCCCAAATCGGGAGGTCGGTTTATATGGGGACTATATCAAAACCTGGACCGATATAGCCCATCTTCGAACTTGACCTGCCTGCAGACAAAAGACGAGTTCGTGCAAAATTTCTGCACGATTGCTTCATTATTGAAGATTGTAGCGTGATTACAACAGACAGACAGACAGACGGACAGACGGACAGACGGACATCGTTATATCGTCTTAGAATTTCTCCCTGATCAAGAATATATATACTTTATATAGTCGGAAATCGATATTTCGATGCGTTACAAACGGAATGACAAACTTATTATACCCCCGTCACCATTCTATGGTGGTGGGTATAAAAAACTGCTAAGGACGAGCAGCAGTTCAAGGCAAACTGGCTTTCTGCGGCGAAGAAGGTGGACAAGGTGGCTGTACAAAATCTGATGGCAGGTGTCAAGCGTGAGGCCCGGCAATTCGGATTTGGAGAAGCGAAAGCCTAACTGAATATTTTTCCTGAATTTTATACTAATTGAACTTGAAAAAGAAATTTAATTTGATTTTTTAAATAAACGATTTCATCGATTTACACGCGTTTTCCCTTGACCAAATTTTGACCGTATCACCCTTTAAATTAATTTTTTTTTAATTGCTCTGAATTAGATATTTTGTCAGCTTTGTCTTGAACTGCACTGTGTTGTATATAACTTGAAGTTGTTTGGATAACTGATTCGAGAGACGAGTCTCTTATATATAAAACTGTCGCTCAGATAACTGTCTTCTATATCGAGTCTGTATCAAATTGTTACCACGGTTGGACCTAGCGAAAGTTGATCGTTCGTAGAGGTAAGATGCTTCCTTTATGTGTATAACTTTTTGGAGGAATATCAGAGTTCTGAGTTGAAGGTATTTGTCAAATGGGATACCAAAAAAATTTTTTTTTAGAAAAAGGTGTCACACTATCGTAACGTTTCAATCCGAAGAAATAGCGGGCAATGTTGTTGAACGTGGTTGTTCGTCTTTTTATGTCAGTGGTGTTATACCAGTATATTTACAATTTCAGACAAATCGGATAAAAATTACGGTTTCTAGAAGCCCCAGGAGTTAAATCGGAAGATCAGTCGTATAGGGGCTATGCCAAAAGCATCTAAGCACATCTAATTGTAGTTCTAGAATCTAGACCCCAAATTTGAGAGCTGGTTTATAAGAGAACTATATCAAATACTGAAGCGATACACAATATATTCGACACACCTATATACGGTCTTAAAAAAACTCAAGATTTCTAATTTCAGGCAAATTGGATAAAAACTATGGTTTTCAGGAGAACAAGAAATAAAATCGGGAGATTGGTCTATAAGGGGCTACAGCAAACCATGGACCGATGTACGCCATTTGCACACCTCTTTACGGTCCTAAAATACCTCTAGATTTCCAATTTCAGGCAAATTGGACCAAAACTACTGAGCCACCATGGTACAATGGTTAGCATGCCTGCCTTGCATACACAAGATCGTGGGTTCGATTCCTGCTTCGACCGAACACCAAAAAGTTTTTTCAGCGGTGGATTATCTCACCTCAGTAATGCTGATGACATTTCTGAGGGTTTTAAAGCTTCTGTAAGTGGTTTCACTGCAATGTGGAACGCCGTTCGGACTCGGATATTAAAAGGAGGTCTATTGTCATTGAGCTTAACATGGAATCGGGCAGCACTCAGTGATAAGAGAGAAGTTCACCAATGTGGTATCACAATGGACTGAATAGTCTAAGTGAGCCTGATACATCGGGCTGCCACTTAACCTAACCTAACCTACTGATTCTAGAAGCCTAAGAAGTAAAATCGGGAGATCAGTCTGTATGGGGGCTATACCAAAACATGTACCGATAGGCACCATTTTCGGCACACATTTTTAAGGTCCTAAAATACCTCTAGATTTCCAATTTCAGGGAAATCGGATAGTAAATACGCCAAATCAGGTCGGTTTATATGGGGACTATGTGAAAACTTGGACCTTGGATCTGTGCCAAATTTCAGGTCAATAGCGCCATTATTGAAGGCTGTAGCGTGATTACAACAGGCAGACAGACGGACATGGTTAAATCGTCTTAGAATTTCTTCTTGATCAAGAGTATATATACTTTATATAGTCGGAATTCGATATTTCGATGTGTTACAAACGGAATGACATACTTATTATACCCCCGTCACCATTCTATGGTGGTGGGTACAATAAATATAGGAAACATTTAAATCTGAAACAATTTTTAGACAACACCGATTTATCTATAGAAAGCTATGTATTAGAAATATAGGAACATTTAAGTCATTTCTAAAAGTTTTCGACTTAGCAGTGGCTATTTTACAAGAAAAATTTTTGTATTATGGCCAATTTTTCGGAAATCAGAAAAACATATACATATATGGGAGATAAATCTAAATCTAAATAGATTTCAACCAAATTTGGCATGCATAGTTACAATGTTAATTCTACTCCCTATGCAAAATTGCACGTAAATCAGAGTAAAACCGTGGCCTCTGTGGTTATATGAGTGTAAATCGGGCGAAAGATATATATGGGAGCTATATCTAAATCTAAACTGATTTAAACCAAAAATGGAATGCGTATCCAGAAGGTTAATTATACACCCTGTACAAAATTTAAAGCAAATCAGGGCAAAACTCTGGCTTCTGGATCCATATTGGTAGATATCGGGCGAAAGATGTATATGGGAGCTATATTAAACTGAACCGATTTATTCGAAAATCAATAGGGTTCTATTCTGAACCAAAACACATACTTGTGCCAAATTTGAAGTCGATTTGACTTAAATTGCGACCTAGACTTTGATCACAAAAATGTGTTCACAGGCAGAAGGACGGACAGACGGAACGGTCCTGAGCAATATTGCCAAAGACACCATATGTCTATCTCACCTCCTTCTGGGTGTTGCCGGTCCTGAGCAATATTGCCAAAGACACGATATGTCTATCTCGCCTCTTTCTGGGTGTTGCAAACATATGTACTAAGTTATAATACCCTGTTCCACAGTGTGGCGCAGGGTATACAAAATCTGAAGGTTTGAAGTTCATGTTTACTTTAGCGCCCAAAAATATACACACTCAGTTTGCAAGAAAATTCCAGTGTAAATAAAAGTCAATGGCTCCAACGATATGACAAATGCAGAGTAGATGCTATGACATATTTATTCAAATGAATGACATACCACTCATATCTCTCTCTCGGTGCAGAAAGGAATTTAGTAAAGGAAACTACAGTCATTCCCTGGGATAATAGCTGTATATATTTGTGACATATAAAAAACTTTATAGCGTAAAAACAAAATTAAATGTAATCAAATTTGTGATGAATATATGGAAAATGTGTGAGTACTTCGGAGCAATAATGAGAAAAAATATTAAATCATAAATATAAATATTAAATGAATTTTCTCAATGCAAAAAATGCCAATAAAAATGTTGAAAGACGTCAAATAGCATTGTTTAAAATTCATGTGCCTGAAGATTATTTTGAATGTGCAATGAATTCTGATTTTTGATGTCCTAGAACTATTTTTCGCGAATTTAGTTTTAAAAGAAACTCTAGACCTGATGTATTCAGTTTATCTTCAGAAAAATATGTACATAAAAATCTTTTGTATCAGTACTTTAACAGATACTTATTAGGGACTTTGGAACAGAGCATGTTTCTTTTTCAGTGGTGGTGGACCGTATAGCTACAAGACAAGATTTCACAACATACTCGTAATTTCAATCAATTTCAGGTCACAAGCTTTTATAAAATCTTTTTCGTCATTCATTCGAGTCTTCATTAGATTATTTATTTTTTTTTTTCGGTTAATATTTAATAACTATTATAAGTGTATGTTAGGAAAACTTTGGTGGTATTTAATTAAATTAATGAAACACCAACCACATATCACGCCCAAAGCAAAACACATAAACACAAATGACATCTCCTTAAATATTCTGTTCATTTTGACATCTACAGTTCTGACATAAAAAAGAACGAAGTTTGCAAAATTACTCATTATGTATGTGGATTGGGATATACCGAAAATAAAATTGAACATTTTTCTGATATTTAGTGGCATTTTCTTTGAGGCCAGATACAATGGAAGTCAGTGGGAGGCGGTCATCGGCAATCACTATCACTTAAGATGGGTAGCCCTCAGTAGTAGAGTAGAGCGCATGACACGAAATTGTCGTGACACGCGTGAATCACGTGAATCGTGAACAAAATCTGAAGCAACTCTCGTGAATGTGCGTGAATTGGACTGAAACAAATATGTCTTGCGTGAGAAATAAAATCGGTCCGTGAATGTGCGTAAATAAAATTTCTGCAAAATCACGCTCACGAAAAAAAATCATGATTAAATTCTTACTTGTAAATTCTTACTGAAGTTAATTTAGCTGTCAAACTATATTCTATTCATGAATTTTTTTACCTTTACTCATTCCACGTTGGAAAATGTCGCGAGTCACGTGAATTGTCGTGAATCGTGCGTGTGCATGAGTCTTTAAAATTAGCTCGTGCGTGAGTACTGGTTTTCATTGCGTGAATGTGCGTGAGTGTGAGTGGTTACCAAACATATCGTGCGTGAGCGTGCGTGAACAAACATTTTGCTTCGTGAATGTGCGTGAGTGTGAGTTAAATGTCACTCACGCGCACACCTCTACTCCGCGCACACCTCTACTCAATTATTGGCATTAAATGAAAATAATTGTGAACTCACGATATTATTAGACCTTTAGTCAATCAGACTCTATACATACCACATTCCATGTGCTATTGCAGTTTGATCGGAACACCAAATTGGTAACGCTACACGTATCAATATAACGAGTTTTGTTGAAATACACAAACATTTTGTTCACTTTAATTTTTTAGCCAAATATAATGTTTTAAAGAAAATCAAACGCAAATTGTTATGCTGGCTTGTAAACAATATATTGAATATAATTTCGTACAATTTTCTATTAGACTTGTTTGAAAAAAGTGTCGTCAAAATCATAATGAAAATTTTCATCTGGGATCCGGAATCTTTGAAAAATAGGAGGCAATGAATTTTAAATAGACTTGTCATAAGGCGAAAGTCGTCTTTTCAGGTATCCACACACAGAAAAAAATTTCACGAAAATTTTTCCAATTAAAATTTTAATTGAGTTTAAAAAAATATTCAATTAAAAATTTAATTGAATCAAAAATTTTTTTAATTGAAACAAAAATCAATCACAAAAATTAATAGTATAAATTAATTTTTTAATTGGATCAATTAATTTTTTAATTGACCTTCAATTAATTTTTTAATTGATATTATCATTTCTGTGATTGAAGACATTTAAATTAAAAAATTAATTGGATCTATTAATTTCGTGATTGAATCAGAAAAAAAATTTTTGTGTGCATCAGTGATTTCACATTAGTTCTTCATGTTTTTGATGCTTTTCAATATGTCCAATTTTATTCGAAAAAAAGTTTTCCGATTTCTATGTCTATTTAAAGACGTTTGAACAATACAAACACACATTTTATTGCAAGTTCCATGGCTGCCAAAAACGAATCTGTACACTTTTCAAATACCTTGTGAAAATGTTCAGTATCTTCTTAGTTGTACTCATTATGTTTTGTATCCCGAAGAAATTCAGAAAATATGATGAAAATGATGGCGTAAATCAAATTATGTTTATATAAAGGGCGATTTTTTAGCAGCTAACAGGTTGGCTGATAAGTCCCCGGCCTGCCACATAGATGGCGTCACTAGTATAAAATGCATATTATTTTTATACAGTACCAACCTTAAAATTTTTCGTGTCAAAATTTGACGTCTGTAAGTCAATTAGTTTGTGAGATAGAGCGTCTTTTGTGAAGCAAGTTTTTTTATTGTGAAAAAATGAAAAAAAAGAAATTTCGTGTTTTGATAAAATACGGTTTTCTGAAGGGAAAAAATACGGTGAAAGCAAAAACTGACTGACCCCAGGGAAATCAACAATAATTGATTGGTATGCAAAATTCAAACGTGGTGAAATAAGCACGGAGGGCGGTTACCGACGAAAACATCAAAAAAATCCACAAAATGATTTTGAATGACCGTAAAATGAAGTTGATCGAGATAGCAGAGGCCTTAAAGATATCAAAGGAACGTGTTGGTCATATAATTCATCAATATTTGGATATACGGAAGCTCTGTGCAAAATGGGTGCCACTCGCGCTCACATTTGACCAAAAACAACAACGTGTTGATGATTCTGAGCGGTATTTGCAGCTATTAACTCGTAATACACCCGAGTTTTTCCGTCGATATGTGACAATGGATGAAACATGGCTGCATCACTACACTCCTGAGTCCAATCGACAGTTGGCTGAGTGGACAGCGACCGGTGAACCGTCTCCGAAGCGTGGAAAGACTCAAAAGTCCGCTGGCAAAGTAATGGCCTCTGTTTTTTAGGATGCACATGGAATAATTTTTATCGATTATCTTGAGAAGGAAAAAACCATCAACAGGGACTATTATATGGCGTTATTGAAGCGTTTGAAGGTCGAAATCGTGGCAAAACGGCCCCATATGAAGAAGAAGAAAGTGTTGTTCCACCAAGACAACGCATCGTGCCACAAGCCATTGAGAACGATGGCAAAAATTCATGAATTGGACTTCGAATTGCTTCCCCACCCACCGTATTCTCCAAGTCTGCCCCACAGCGACTTTTTCTTGTTCTTAGACCTCAAAAGGATGCTCGCAGGAAAAAATTTGGCTGCAATGAAGAGGTGATCGCCGAAACTGAAGCCTATTTTGAGGCAAAACCGAAGGAGTACTACCAAAATCAAAAAATTGTAAGGTCGTTATAATCGTTGTATCGCTCTTGAAGGGAACTATGTTGAATAAAAAAAAAACGAATTTTGACAAAAAAATGTGTTTTTCTTTGTTAGACCGAGGACTTATCAGCCAACCTGTTATTCCTCCGAAAGAGCTATTTCTGCTCTACAAATTGGTTCCATTTATCTTATTGGATAAGAACACACCCCTTTACAATACATTGAAATGTATATTTGTGATTTGTAGAATTTTTACATATTATAAAAATTTTCTTCCATTTTCAATACTACAGCTGCTTGATGATTCAGTTTGCTGGTTTGGTTGAGTTTTGTCGTTAGATCTATTGTTATTACTTCAATGCCATACGCAGAGAAGGAATATGATCACCTTCTAAAGCAAAGTGTTATTTTTGCACGGTGAACATGTAATATATTTGTCGCAATCATGTTATTTTCTCGGAATTTATGTATTTGATTTCGACAAGAATTTTATGAGTGGCGAGAAAACGAAATTTTTGGCACAAATAAAAAATTTGTTTTCTTCCCATCTAAAAATAACATTTTGCTGCTTCACAATTTGTTTGTTCTACATACTTATATGTTTTTCCGTTCCATCATGTTGTCCTTGGTCATAAATATTTACAGTTTTTTTGTGTTCTCACACAAGCGTACATTAAAAAAGGACACTGTAATGGAAAACTATAAAATTCTGCCGTTAATTAATAACAAATAAATAAAAAACGAATGACCGGATGAACAGACGGTCGGACATGATATGCTTGTAATACTTCAACTACAACGACAATATCAACAACAACAACGAGGGTGATGAACGTTCCCTTGCAAAGATAAATTATGGTTTAATAATATGTGACAGCAATTGACGAAGAAAATATTTTTATATGCCCATGAAAGACGATTTATAGGGCAATTAAAAAAGATATGTGAGAATGTAGTTTATGTTATACTCTTTGGTGGCACATCATAATTTACAAATAATAAAGACAGTTCATGTATCGAGGGCGTTTTAAGGGCTTTTCGCTTTAAATGTAAGTTAAAGTGGCCTCTTGATAAAAACAAAAAATTTGTAAATTTATTAGATGTTTAGGAAAGTTAAACAAAAAATTACAAAAAATGTGTTTCTTAGATGATTTACATTGTACTTAAGTACAAAATAAAAGAAGTACCGGGTGTATAAAGTCGGACAGAGCCGACTATATTATACCTTTCACCATTTTGTACACCAGAACTTTTCATATCATCTCAAATTCTTCAAATTTGTTCATTTTCCAGGAAATGTGTCCAGATTTTAATATGGCTCACTTATTTATGTATGTAAGGTTCAATTGACCAAGAATTCAAGAATGTCTAAATGGTCTAAAAATTTGCATAGAGTATAATTTAGTTCGTCCGCCCATCTTTAAACATCCTCCACTGGTTTACTTCAAATTTGCAAAGATTTATAAATGTCGTTTTCCTGTACATAAATCAATTTGTATACTTATTTATTTTCCATAAAAAAAATTAACCAACTTTTTTATTTGGTGCTCTTGTATGTTAAATGGTTCCCATACCGCTTTCCATACAAGTGATTTTTTTCTTTGAAAGCTTGTTAGACTGTATGCTGCTTGCTTGTTTTTATTTAGCCCCATAGTGAGAACTCATTAAAAATTTAAATTAATTTCGCAAAAAGTATCAAAACAACATCCGCTTAACATGTCAACTTTAAACTTTAGCGCTTGTGGTAGTAAAGTGTCGCTAAACAAATTGCTTGCAACGATAATGGGGAACGAACTATTTTGCAGAAAACAAGCACACACACACACGTTAACATAAACACAAATTTTAAAAGTAAACAAAACTAAAGTTTAAAATAATTTAGCTTCAAGCTTAATTGCGAGCGACTGTAAAGATATTTACCACAAAACAAAAAACGACAACAAATCAATGGGAACAAGTATATACGGCCATAAGTTCGGCCAGGCCGAATCTTATATACTCTCCACCATGGATTGCGTAGAAACTTCTACGAAGGACTGTCATCCATAATCGAATTAATTGGGTTGTGGTATCTTAAAACTTCTTAACAAAGTTTCAACCAGATCGGATGAATTTTGCTTCTCCAAAAGGCACCGGAGGTCAAATCTGGGGATCGGTTTATATGGGGGCTATATATAATTATGGACTGATATGAACCAATTCCTGCATGGTTGGTGGATACCTTATACTAACATCACGTACCAAATTTCAACCGAGTGGGAAGAATTTTGCTCTTCCAAGGGGCTCTGGAGGTCAACTCTGGGGATCGGTTTATATGGGGCCTATATATAATTATGGACCGATTTCGACCAATTTTTGGATGGGTGTTTGAGGCCATATATTAACACCACGTACCAAATTTCAACTGAATCAGATGAATTTTGTTCTTCCAAGAGGCTCCGGAGGTCAAATCTGGTGATCGGTTTATATGGGGGCTATGTATAATTATGGACCGATGTGGACCAATTTGTGCATGGTTGTTAGAAACCATATACTAACACCATGTACCAAATTTCAGCCGGATCGGATGAAATTTGCTTCTCTTAGAGGCTCCACAAGCCAAATCGGGGGATCGGTTTATATGGGTGCTATATATAATTATGGACCGATGTGGACCAATTTTTACAAGCTTATTAGAGACCATATACTAACACTATGTACCAAATTTCAGCTGGATCGGATGAAATTTGCTTCTCTTAGAGGCTCCGCAAACCAAATCGGGGGATCGGCTATATATAATTATGGACCGATGTGGACCAATTTTTGCAAGGTTGTTAGAGACCATATACTAATACCATGTACTATCCGATCCGGCTGAAATTTGCTTCTCTTAGAGCAATCGCAAGCCAAATTGGGGGGTCCGTTTATATGGGGGCTATACGTATGGCCCATTTGCAATACCATCCGACCTATATCAATAACAACTACTTGTGCCAACTTTCAAGTCGATAGCTTCTTTCGTTCGGAAGTTAGCGTGATTTCAACAGACGGACGGACGGACATGCTCAGATCTACTCAGAATTTCACCACGACCCAGAATATATATACTTTATGGGATCTTAGTGCAATATTTCGATGTGTTACAAACGGAATGACAAAGTAAATATACCCCTATCCTATTGTGGAGGGTATAAATCGGCTTCAAATTTGGTATAAGTATGTTTTTTGGATCAGAATAGTACCCTATTCAGATTTATATATAGATCTCATATATATATTTTTCGTCCGATATGCACAAATATGGCCCTACACTGTTAGAAAAATATGTTTTTCATATGTTCCGATATAAACAAAATGTGTTTCGGGCACAATTTTTAAACACAATATATTTAATTGCAAACATTTAATGTTCCTATACTAACTCTAAATGTTTGGAACACATATGTTAGTATGTTAGAATATATTATGTTTGGGGCATGAATGTTTCATAAAAATAATATGTGTGAATGTAAACATATATCCATTTACAAATTTCGAGTAAACATATATATGTTGTGATATTTTATTCAAAGAGCGACTGAGAGAGAGAGAGTATAGAAAAAGAAATAGAGATGGAAACCCGGAGGGTTGACGAAACATATCAACATAACACAGCGAGAGAATCAAAAGAGAGCAACTTCTGTGAAACCGCTTGTATGTTGTTTCGGAAAACTGTTTTATGATAAGGCCAAAAATTTGATATGCTTAAGTCTAAATATTATTTAATTTGAATATTGGAATGAGTATTCGGAGTAAAGAGAATAGACATTCGGAACCAAGACAATAGACATTTGAAAAAAAAAAACAGCATGTGTTTTCACCTTGAGAGCAGCATTTCATGTATGTGTGGACATGTGTTTTGTTTATCATTTTGGCATTATGGGCACAATTTTTTTTTCTTGGTTCGTTAAAAGAAATCGGAACGTACGAGGAGTAAGTCAAAATATTCAGACAAAGGAAATTAAAAAGAAAATATACAAAAAAATATACAAAAATTATTAGAAAATATACAAAAATTACAAAGGGATCTTCATAAAAATAACGAAAGGGCACTATACTCTTTTTAGAGTTGGGACAGTAAAATGAAAAAAGGAGGAAACAATGAAAAATTAAACAGTAAAATGTATAAAAACAACGTTTAGTTCCCCTTTATTAATAAGTAGTCCAAGAGGACTTGACGGACACCTTCAAATATAAAAGCGGGTATTAATTTCGAGTTATGCGGCTAAAACAATTGAAAAAGTTTATTATACCCACCACCATAGAATGGTGATGGGGGTATAATAAGTTTGTCATTGCGTTTGTAACACATCGAAATATCAATTTCCCACTATATAAAGTATATATATTCTTGATCAGGGAGAAATTCTAAGACGATATAACGATGTCCGTCTGTCTGTCTGTTGTAATCACGCTACAGTCTTCAATAATGAAGCAATCGTGCTGAAATTTTGCACAAACTCGTCTCTTGTCTGCAGGCAGGTCAAGTTCGAAGATGGGATATATCGGTCCAGGTTTTTATATAGTCCCCATATAAACCGACCTCCCGATATGGGGTCTTGGGCTTATAGAAATCGTAGTTTTTATCCAATTTGCCTGAAATTTGAAATCTAGAGGTATTTTATGACCATAAAGAGGTGTGCCAAAAATGTTGAGTATCGGTCCATGTTTTGGTATAGCCCCCATATAGACCGATCTCCCGATTTTACTTCTTGGGCTTATAGAAACCGCAGTTTTTATTCAATCTACTTGAAATTGGAAATCTAGAGGTATTGTAGGACCACAAATACGTGTGCCAAAAATTGTGGGTATCGGTCCATGTTTTGGTATGGTCCCCATATAAAACGACCTCCCGATTTGGGGTCTTGGGCTTATAGAAATCGTAGTTTCTATCCAATTTGTCTGAAATTGGACATCTAGAGGTATTTTAGGACCATAAGAGGTGTGCCGGAAACGGTGAGTATCGGTCCATATTTTAGTATAGCCCCCATAAGAACGATCTCCCGATTTAACTCCTTGGGTTTCTAGAAACCGTAGTTTTTATCTGATTTGCCTGAATTTGTAAATATTCTGATATTTTAGGCTCACAAAAACGTGTATCGGATTAAGTTTTTATCTGTCCATTTGATAATGCCTCCATATAGACCGACTTCACTTCTTGACGGTGTAGAAGGCGCACTGATCATGAAAATTGCTTGAAACTCAATGTAAAATTTCCAGATTTTACTTCCACAGATTTTCTTGCACACTTACAAGAGATGTTAATGATTCCTCTCAAACAAAAATGTTTCTTATAAATCCAGAATCTGATATAGTCCTCATAGGTGAAATCTTTAAATTTATCTTCGGGAAGTGTCCTCAAGTCCTCAAGCCCTCCTGAAATTTCAAAGGAAACCCAAATATTTGGTTCATGGTGGTGGGTATTTAAGATTCGGCCCGGCCGAACTTAGTGATGTTTATACTTGTTTTTGGGTCAGAATAGAACCCTATTCAGATTTATATATAGCTCCCATATATATATTTCGTCCGATATGCACAAATATGGCCGTACACTGTTAGAAAAATATGTTTTTCATATGTTCCGATATAAACAAAATGTGTTTCGGGCACAATTTTTAAACACAATATATTTAAGTGGAAACATGTAATGTTCCTAAACTAAATTAAAAAGAAAGTATACAAAAAAATATACAAAAATTATTGGAAAATATACAAAAATTACAAAGGGATCTTCATAAAAATAACGAAAGGGCACTATACTCTTTTTAGAGTTGGGACAGTAAAATGAAAAAAAGGAGGAAACAGTGAAAAATTAAACAGTAAAATGTATAAAAACAACGTTTAGTTCCCCTTTATTAATAAGTAGTTCAAGAGGACTTGACGGACACCCTCAAATATAAAAGCGGGTATTAATTTCGAGTTATGCGGCTAAAACAATTGAAAAAGTTTATTTTCTTTAAAGAAAAGTAAAAGGCAACACAGCGTCATTTTAGAGCGATAATGCCAACTTAATACCGGCCTTAAAGCTAAAAATGAAATTAAGTACAAAACACAATAAGTTTTAAATGCATTTAAAATGGAGTTAAATGCTAGTACAAAAACTGTACACGCCTAAATAAATTTATGTGTATATTATAAAATTATTTATGTATGTTTATACTCGACTCCACGTTCTTCTTTTTTTAGCGTTTTTGAATTACTTCCAAAAATTCAAACTTTTATACCAAAAACAGTTTTTTATTACAAAATTGTTATTTTTCTACAAAAAAAAAAAAAATAATATTTTATCCCAAAGCTCAGTCCATTTATATCAAGCACTGTTTCTGTCTGTAAATCTTTAATAACCCAAATTTCGAAGTTTCATTATAAAAATTTAATATAGTATAAATATAAATGTGTAAATTAAAAATAAAAAATGGTATTCGGTCGGAGCAGGGATTGAACCCACGACCCTTTGCATGAAAGGCGGACATGCTAACCATTGCTCCACGTAGCAAACAAATGTATGTTTCTGTTAAATAATGTTTTGTTTGCATCGGCTCGTGGGCGCTGCAGACTATGCTACATAAATATAACTTATGACGATAATTGTCTATTGATGGCCATAACAGCTACGTAGCCCAGTGGATAGTGTGATGGCTTACAAACTGTATGGTCCTCGGTTCGATTCTCCGTCCAGAAATTTAAAAAATTTATAAAATTGAATAATTTCTTCAACATTATTTGTATTACAGAAAAAGGTGCCAAGAACTAAAAAATTTCGTGGAAGTGAAAATTATGTGAGGGAATGAGCACAATCTTCTTTGGGGAAAATTCTTCCAAGCATATAATATTTTTGGGCTCAAAATGCTTCCAAACATATAATATTTTCACATAAAGCAAAAATATCAATGTTTCCGCAGTATCCAATAATATATGTGCCTCCTGTAAAATATATTTGGAACATATTTTAGAGAAGCGATTTTTTTTGAGGGTGCAGAAGACAGACTTTTAATGCGGTGGGCGTGAAGTTTTTCAAAGGGAATAAAAAAAATGTTCAACCAAATTTCAGTTCTGTTCAGATTTAGATATAGCTCCGGTATATATCTTTCACCAGATTTAGATGACTACAGAGGCCATAGTTTCACTCCGATGTCCGGGAAATTTTGCACAGGGAGTAGATCTAACATTCTGACTGTGCGTGTCAAATTTGGTTGAAATTGGTTTAGACTTAGAAATACTTCCCATATATATCTGTCGCACGAATTGGACTCATATGAGCGCCGTAAGTTAAAATGTCACTCCGATTTACTTGACAGTTTGCACAGAGAGTACGATTAACATTTAAGAAATGTGCGAGAAATTTATTCAAAATCGGCTCAAGGGTTTGATTCATGGTCGTGGGTATTTAAGATTCGGCCCGACCGAATTTAGTGCTGCATATACTTGTGAATGTGTAAAATTGATACAATATCAATGGAAGTTTTTCTTTGAGCGGAATCCCAGGAAAAAGCCACGCTGTAATTTTCCCTCCTTGTTTCCTTTCTCATACTATAATGACATTTACCACCTAAAAGTATGCAAAGAATATATTGGTTATATATTATTTTTATACCATAGAATGGTGACGGGGGTATAATAAGTTTGCCATTACGTTTGTAACACATCGAAATATCGATTTCCGATGTAAAGTATATATATATTCTTGATCAGGGAGAAATTCTAAGACGATATAACGATGTCCGTCTGTCTGTCTGTTGTAATCACGCTACAGTCTTCAATAATGAAGCAATCGTGCTGAAATTTAGCACAAACTCTTGTGTGAAGGCAGGTCAAGTTCGAAGATGGGCTATATCGGTCCACGTTTTGATATAGTCCCCATATAAACCGACCTCCCGATTTGGGGTCTTGGGCTTATAGAATCCGAAGTTTTTATGCAATTTGCCTGAAATTTGAAATCTAGAGGTATTTTATGACCATAAAGAGGTGTGCCAAAAATGGTGAGTATCGGTCCCATATAGACCGATTTCACGATTTTACTTCTTGGGCATCTAGAATCCGAAGTTTTTATCCTATTTGCCTGAAATTGGAAATCTAGAGGTATTTTCGGGTCATAAAGAGGTGTGCCGAAAACGGTGAGTATCAGTCCATATTTTAGTATAGCCCCCATAAGAACGATCTCCCGATTTAACTCCTTGGGTTTATAGAAACGGTAGTTTTTATCTGATTTTCCTGAAATTGTAAATATTCTGGTATTTTAGGCTCACAAAAACGTGTATCGGATTAAGTTTTTATCGGTCCATTTGGTAATGCCTCCATATAGACTGACTTCACTTCTTGAGGGTGTAGAAGGCGCACTGATCACGAAAATTGCTTGAAACTCAATGTAAAATTTCCAGATTTTACTTCTACAGATTTAAGATTTCAAATCAAGACTTTATTTTATAATTTTCTTGCACACTTACAAGAGATGTTAATGATTCCTCTAAAATGGTTCAAAAATGGTTCTTATAAATCCAGAAACTGATATAGTGCTCATAGGTGAAATCTTTAAATTTATCTCCGGGAAGTGTCCTCAAGTCCTCAAGCCCTCCTGAAATTTCAAAGGAACCCCTAATATTTGGTTCGTTGTGGTGGGTATTTAAGATTCGGCTCGGCCGAACTTAGTGATGTATATACTTGTTGAGTATAGTTTTCTTTGTAATAACACATCTCTCAAAGCGTAGTAAAATACAAATTTTAAATTGCTTCTTTATCGTATAGTCGAATACTATCGACTTAAAATATCCCTATCATATATTAAATTGAATTGTCCGATTTAAAACTTAATAAGTCACAGCGAAGATCACCGAATCCGAATTCCGATTTCCATCAGTTCATAAAAAGTATTTTAAGAAATGAGAGGATACAATACGAGTACATTGATTAAACGATTTATTGGATTTTATTGTTTTCCATTTTTTTATCTTTCCATTCTCTTCTGTTTTGGATTTTACTCTCTTTGTCAATTTTCTGTTTGCTACACCTGACCCTGAAAACATCATGGATACCTAATCTCCAAATGGTCATAAAACAGTCATAAAATTAACGGTTAGTGGTACATTTTCCAATCTACTCTAAATGGAGGATGTAATAAAATAAGTTAATGTCCATTTAGAAGGATATCCTCGAATATTTCTTTTGCGCCAACAAAAGTTGAACTACCCTCCGCTACTCCCGGACTAATTGCAAAAAGCAAATACTCTGTGTGTATGTGGTGGCACTCGCTTAAAGCTAATGTCAAAAGTTTCTGATGATGTGTGGGAATGCTAGCTCAATGTTTATGCATGACGACAACAACAATTCAATGTTTATGCTTCCTACTTGGCATTGCTACCAAGTCCAAGTCGTTGAAAATGAAGGTTAAATATGTACGTATATTGTATTCATATTCCCTTTCGTTATGTTGAGTTTGTTTTTCGTTTTTCTCTCTTATGTTTTTTGTTTTCAAACTAAACGAATACATAAACCAACAAACAAATACTCGAGTGCATAATGAAAACCCATTAACCACCAACAACAAAGTCTCAATAACCAAATGTTAGCAGGAGAACGGCATATGTGTGTGTGTGAGAGAGAGAGCGAGAGCAAAAGAGTAAGAAGACAATTAACGGCTCTGCAAAACAAGGAAACGGAAACACAATTAATTCTAAGAGTGTGTCAAGCACTGAAATGGAATGGTCGGTTGTTTGGGGGGTAAGCGCTCTTTTGGGGTGAGTGTAAATGAAATTAAGTAGACATACGAGGTACTTTGGCAAGAATGTTTCGAAAACTTGACACGTTTAAGCAACAGCATTTGACAGGAAATGCTTAAATTTGTTAAGCATTAAATTTTAATTAAAAAGTTTTTCAATGCCTCTGCTAGCTCTGCCATTTGAATTTTCTAGGTCGTAAAATTCCAATATGCTATGGAAATATTTGGAATTAATGTTGGCTTTTTTTATGAAATCAATGTGAACTTTGTTATAGTGCAGAGGGAATTTACTTTGTATATTAAATTTTTGTCCGCGATATCATACCATTATATTTTTTGTATAAGTATTCTTGCATGATGTGGGAAAATGTCAAAAATTTTTGGTTTAAAATCTTATTCTATTTCTAGAAAAACTTCTGACCTAGGTTTAACTAAAACTAATTACAAACTATTTGTATTTCTACTTGACACACGCCCTAACAAAAGGATGTAAATATTATAAATGACTAATATTTTCGTTTGTAGTAATATTTGGCATTTGTGTTCATTTTCTCATTAATATGGCTGTCCGACCAAGGTTAATTATGAATTCCAATGGGCGTATGATTGATAATGTTGGTAAGTTGCGATGTGCTGGCACAAAATATCCTTCTACACTCAAAAAACAAAAGGGAACAAAACAAGCTATTGACTTGAAACTTGGCACAAGTAGCTGTTATTGATGTAGATCGGATGGTATTGCAAATGGGCCACATCGGATCACTTTTACTTATAGACCCCATATAAAATGACCCCCAGATTTGCCTTGCGGAGCCTCTTGGAGAAGCAAATGTCATCCAATGTGGTTGAATTTTGGTACGTGGTGTTAGTATATGGACTCTACCATCCATGCAAAATTTGTTCCATACCGGTCTATAATTATATATAGCCTCCATATAAGCCGATCCCCAGATTTGACCTCCGAATCCCTTGGAGGAGCAAATTTTTTCCGACACAGTTGAAATTGCGAACTTTGTGTACGTATGTATATGGTCTCTAATAACCATGCAAAACTTTGTCCGTATCTGCCTTTTTTGTCTAACTTATACCCAATATGGACTATTTTAAAATTTAGAAGAAGTGAAGAAGTTTTATGATACCTTTCCACCGACAAGTGTTACAAAAACACCAACATAAAAAAGAGTAAACAATAAAATTCATCATTGTTCACTACTGCTGTAGGTTAGGTTAGGTATAGTGGCAACCCGAGATTTCAGGCTCACCACCGTGGTGAACTTCTCTCTTATCATTGAGAGATGCCCGATTCAATGTTAAGCTCAATGTTAAGGAACCTCCTTTTTATAGCCGAGTCTGAACGGAGTTCCACATTGCAGTGAAATCACTTAGAGAAGCTTTGAAACACTCAGAAATGTCACCAGCATTACCGAGGTGGGATAATCCACCGCTGAAAAACTTGTTGGTGTTCGGTTGAAGCGGGAATCGAAACCACGACCTTGTGTATGCAAGGCGGACATGCTAACCATTGCACCACGTTGGCTCCCTATTACTACTGTAACATCTAAAAAGAGTAGAGTGATTTCCGTTATATTTTTATGAAGATCACATTGAAAGTTTTATGCATTGTGCACAGTTTAAATTAATTAACTTTGCTTTGCCCTGGTGTCATGATTTGGAGCCACAAGAAGAAAACATTATGCCGATGTAGGTAAACAAAACACATACCCACATATACATAAAATGCTGCTCTAAGGCAAAAACACATACTCATTTTATTCACATGACTCTATTCTCTTTGTCGCTCTCTTTTCTCCGAATACACATTTTAATATTCAAATTAAATAATTTTAGACTTAAGCATCTGCGTTGACACAATAAATTTTTATTTTGAACCAACATTTTTCCAACATTGGACCAAAATTCGTACCAGCGGACCATTTTTCCAAATTAAATTAATATCATTTAAAAGTTAAAAATTTTCCAAAATTTTACTTCGATATAAAATGTTGTCAAATTTTTATTTCTATAGAAAATTTTTTAAAAATTTTATTTCTATAGAAAATTTTGTCACAATTTTATTTCTATAGAAAATTTTGTAAATTTTTTTTGTATAGAAAATTTTGTCAAAATTTTATTTCTATAGAAAATTTTGTCGAAATTGTATTTCTGCAGAAAATTTTGTTAATTTTTTTTGTATAGAAAATTTTGTCAAAATTTTATTTCTATCGAAAATGTTGTCACAATTTTATTCCTAAAGAAAATGTTGTCGAAATTGTTTTTCTGCAGAAAATTTTGTCAATTTTTTTCTAGAGAAATTTTTGTTAAAATGTTATTTCTATAGAAAATTTTGTCAAAATTTTGTCAAAATTTTGTCACAATTTTATTTCTAGAGAAAATTTTATCTCAGTTTTATTTCTATTCTACTCCTAAAGAAAATGTTGTCGAAATTTTATTTCTGCAGAAAATTTTGTCAATTTTTTTTCTATAGAGAATTTCTAAAAAATTTATTTCTAGAAAATTTGTTTCTATAGAAAATTTTGTCAACATTTTATTCCTAAAGAAAATGTTGTCAAAGATTTATTTCTCTAGAAAATTTTGTAAATTTTTTTTTCTATAGAAAATTTTGCCAAAATTTTATTTCTATAGAAAATTGTGTAAACATTTTATCTCTGTAGAAAATTTTGACAAAATTTTATTCCTATAGAAAATTTTGTCAAAATTTTGTTCCTACAGAAAATGTTGCCAAATTTTATTCCTAAAGAAAATATTGTCAAAATTTTATTCCTAAAGAAAATGTTGTCAAAACTTTATTTCTGTAGAAAATTATGTCAAAATTTTATTTCTGTAGAAAATTTTGTCAAAATTTTATTTTGATAGAAAATTTTGTCAAAATTTTATTTCTATAGAAAATTTTGTAAAAATTTTATTTCTATAGAAAATTTTGTAAAAATTTTATTTCTATAGAAAATCTTGTCAACATTTTATCTCTGTAGAAAATTTTGTCAAAATTTTATTCCTATAGAAAATTTTGTCAAAATGTTATTCCCAAAGAAAATGTTGTCAAAATGTTATTCCTAAAGAAAATGTTGTCAAAGATTTATGTCTGTAGAAAATTTTGTCAATTATTTTTTTTTGAAAATTTTGTCAAAATTTTATTTCTATAGAAAATTTCGTAAACATTTTATCTCTGTAGAAAATTTTGTCAAAATTTTATTAATATAGAAAATTTTGTCAAACTGTTATTCCTAAAGAAAATGTTGTCAAAATTTTTTTCTGTAGAACATTTTGTCAAAATTTTATTCCTAAAGAAAATGTTATCAAAATTTTATTTTTGTAGAAAATTTTGTCAAAATTTTATTTCTACAGAAAATGTTGTCAAAATTTTATTTCTATAGAACATTTTTTCAAAAATTTTCAGTGGAGGATTATCTCCTCTTTGTGATATTTCTGAGTGTTTCAAGGCTACGGGAAATGGATAAACCCCAGGACCGGTTCAGGACTAGATCCTGCTTCTAATCAAAATATATGAAATAGAATGCTCACTTGAAAATGGGTTTGTCATTAATGGTGTAAATTTATACTGTAGATAGAACAATATATTTTCCATATGTTCCGATGTAAAAAAATATGTTTGGGGCAGAATTTTGGACACAATAATTCCAAAAATATAATATTCTTAAACCAGAATAAAATGCATAGGACACATATGAACATATTTTAGAATATTTTATGTTTGGGACATCAATATTTCAAAATTTTATCTCTATAGAAAATTTTGTCAAAATTTTATTTCTATAGAAAACTTTGTCAAAATTTTATTTCTATAGCAAATCTTGTCAACATTATCTCTGTAGAAATTTTTTTCAAAATTTTATCCCTATAAAAAATTTTGTCAAAATTTTATTTCTAAAGAAAATGTTGTCAAAATTTTATTTCTAAAGAAAATGTTGTCAAAATTTTATTCCTAAAGAAAATTTTATCAAAATTTTATATCTGTAGAAAATTTTGTCAAAATTTTATTTCTGCAGAAAATGTTGTCAAAATTTTATTTCTATAGAAAACTTTGTCAAAATTTTATTTTTTGGCGAATCTTGTCAACATTATCTCTGTAGAATTTTTTTTCAAAATTTTATCCCTAAAAAAAATTTTGTCAAAATTTTATTTCTAAAGAAAATGTTGTCAAAATTTTATTTCTAAAGAAAATGTTGTCAAAATTTTATTCCTAAAGAAAATTTTATCAAAATTTTATATCTGTAGAAAATTTTGTCAAAATTTTATTTCTACAGAAAATGTTGTCAAAATTTTATTTCTATAGGAAATTTTGTCAAAATTTTATTTGTATAGAAAATTTTGTCAAAATTTTATCTCTACAGAAAATTTTGTCAAAATTTTATTTCAATAGACATTTTGTCAAAATTTTATCTCTATAGAACATTTTGTCAAAATTTTATCTCTATAGATAATTTGGAAAATTATTGTTACTAAAGAAAATGTTGTCAAAATTTTATTTCAATAGAAAATATTGTCAACTTTTATTCCTAAAAAAATGTTGTCAAAGATTTATTCCTATAGAAAATTTTGTCAAAATTTTGTTCCTAAAGAAAATGTTGTCAAAGTTTTATTCCTAAAGAAAATTTTGTTAAAATTTTATTTCTATTGAAAATTTTATCAAAATTTTATTTCTATAGAAAATGTTGTCAAAATTTTATTTCTATAGAAAATTTTGTCGAAATTTTGTTCCTAAAGAAAATGTTGTCAAAATTTTATTCCTAAAGAAAATTTTGCTAAAATTTTATTCCTAAAGAAAATGTTATTAAAATTTTATTTCTGTAGAAAATTTTGTCAAAATTTTATTTCTATAGAAAATTTTGTCAAAATTTTATCTCTATAGAAAATTTTGTCAAAATTTTATCTCTATAGAAAATTTTTTCAAAATTTTATCTCTATAGAAAATTTTGTCAAAATTTTATCTCTATAGAAGATTTTGTCAATATTTTATCTCTATAGAAAATTTTTCCAATAGAAATTTTGTCAAAATCTACCAAATTCTGTTTGGTCCGACCATCGGACCAAATTTAAAAATAAATTTTTTTTGGACCAATTTTGGTCCGATGGGACCAATATGGCAACTCTGTTAAGCATATAAAATTTTTGGCGTGACCTCATTTAATTCTATGTTGATATGTGAACTAATGAATGATGAAATAAATAAATAATAATAACTCTCTCGGTTTCAGTCTCAATTTCTTTCTCTATACTCTCTCTCACTCTCTGTCGCTCTCTAAATAAGATATCGAAACATACATATATTTACTAGATATTTCTAAATTATTACGTGTTTGTGTAGATGACACATATTATACATATGTAGAGGAAATATTGATGTTCCAAACATAAAATGTTCTAACATATTATGATATGTGTCCTATTCATTTTATACTGGTTTAGGAGTATTATATTTTTGGACTTATTGTGTCCAAAATTCAAACATATTTTTTTTTACTTCGGAACATATGGAAAATATATTGTTCTATCCGTGTAAGATTTTGGCCCGAATGGTCCATGAGGACATATGTATGACGAAGTCGCACTAAGATATGTTAGGACGTGTCCTTTGGAATTAGTCCAACTCGTGTCCTACAGTGTACATTTAAACCATTAATGATAAACCCATTTTTAAGTGAGCATTTCGTTTCATATGTTTTGACTAGAAGCAGGATCTAGTCCTGAACCGGATCTGGGGTTTATCCATTTCCCGTAGCCTTGAAACACTCAGAAATATCACAAAGAGGGGAAAATTTTTGGTGTTCGGCCATGACCCTTTCAAAACTAATAATATACTTTGTCATTCAATAATAAATTTACATTATTAAATTTATATAACATTTTTCTATTTCGACGAAATAAACATCATCATCATCATCAGCTTCTATAATAAACCCAACGGAACTAAATCCAAGACGTAAGAAAATAAAATCAATACAGGTTTCATTAAAAAAGTTACCTTTTATGCATATGACAATGGGGGAAAACCTTAATTAAAAGATTTCAACAAATAGAAGATAGCTAAAACAGAGAACACTAATTAGTACCCAATTGTCCATTATATCTCCTATACCACACTCTTGCATTTGCCACATCTTTGTCAATCCCTTGTTGTTTGTTTTCAGTGTCATTGTCAGTCGATAAAGCTATCTGGTAAATTGACGGGTGGGCAACTGAACAAATGAGTAAAAGTGTGAGAGTGAATGAAAACCTCCTATAGGGAGCTGTAAATGTTTACATACACACATCCAGCCATGCAATTGTGCTTGTGGTTATGTGTGTATATGCTCACATGAGCAATTGTTATGCACATTTAATACAACAACAATACACAGTAATTAGTAATTCTGCGTATTTGCTAGCCATTCTATGAACAATAATGCGATCAAGGGAAGCCACAAAATACCTGTTCGAACCGTACAAATTGTCCGGCTACAACGCTTTTACTCACCATCGTCATCGGCACCCTCGTCAATGACAATGAAAAGAAAGACGGACAGACATGAATGTAAACAAACAAATGGCAAATGTAAACACTATGCACGAAGAAAAAAAAAGAAAATATTTAACATTCACATACATAAATACAAATGGGAACCAGTAATACAAAAAAGTATACAATATAAATAAATAAAGAAAAATCAAAACTTTTGTTCAGCTTTCAGATACAATTGTTTTGTTGGCAACTTAAAACAATAAAAAAACAAGGCGATTTTTTTGCTAACCCATTTTCTAAGAGTAGGAAAGCTGTAGGAAATCGTCGGATTCGTTTCAACAGTTTCAAGTGGTTCGTCTTTCTTCTATTAGATTAGGGGGGTAGAACCAGTCCTCTTTTTATGATCAATTGGGGATACCACCTTAAATATAAGTTATTATTATATATACACTGGAAAAGATATTGACCTAATATGAAGCTAAATTTTAGAACACACGCCTCTTACGATTTTCTTAATAATTTTAAGAGACGAAAGTCGACTTTTTAAAACAAATTCAATTTTATACCCACATAGTGGTCAGGGTATAATAAATTTAATCTGCCAAAAAATTTGCTTACTAGAAATATTGATTTTAGACCCCATAAAATATATACCGATCAACTCAGAATCACCAACTGACTCGATCTAGCCTTTGGTATCCGTCCGTCTGTCCATGTATTTCTTGTTCGTAGGATTCCGGTCGCAATTATTAACCGATTTTGAGGAAATTTGGTTTAAAGCGTTTTTTTTTTGGCAAAGAGACGAACGCTATTGAATTTGGAAAAAATCGGATCAAATTTAGATATAGCTCCCATATACATGTATCGCCCGATTTCGATAAATGGGGTCAGATTGTACTCATTTATTAGCCGATCGGCGTCAAATTTTCTACAACGTAATCTAATTTACCACCCTTTAAGTGTGCGAAATTTCATCGAAATCGGTTCAGTTTTAGATATAGCTCCCATATATATGTATCGTCCGATTTTCCTAAATTTGGCCATAAAACCCTTAATTATCAACCGATCTTACTCAAAGTTAACCAAATCTAATTTTCTATAGCACTTACTATATGTGCAAAAAATCATCGAAATCGATTCAGATTTTGCTATAGCTTCTATAAATATGTATCGCCCGAATTTTCCACATTTGGCCATAAAACCCTTAATTATCAACCAATCTTACTCAAAGTTGACTTACTCTAATCTTCTATAGAACTGACTATATATGCAGAAAATCTTTGTAATCGGTTCAGATTTAAATATAGCTCCCATATATATGTATTGCCCGATTCATCCAAAATTTGGTCATAATAGCCTTATTTATTAACCGATCTTACTCAAATTTAGTACGAAGTAACCTTCTGTTGTATCAACCAAACCTGCACAATATCATCCAAATCAGTGCAGATTTAGATATAGCTCCATATATATGTAGCGCTCGATTGTCAAAAATGTTCCCCTAATAACTTTATTCTTGACCATAGTGGCCTGATTTATTAGCCCATCTTACTCAAATTCAGTACAAGGTAATGTCTTGTAATATCAACCAAACCTGCAAAATATAATCCAAAACGGTTCATATTTAGATATAGCTCCTATATATATGAATCGCTCGATTTTGCCAAATTTGGCCATACGACTCTTATTTCTTAACCAATGTTACTCAAAATTTAAATATTCAAGTATTAACCGATTATAGACTTACATGCAGCTCTTATTTAAATATATTTCCCAAGTTACACAAATCTGGATTTATTACCCACACTGATTGAGTGATTTCCTCTTTTTTTATTAATGGATAATGGATAATACTAACTGTAGATTCAGAATCAACTCCTAGTATCAGACATTTCTGTTCAGATTGTGACAAAACTCCCATAAACATGTTCCCCTTAATTTTCTTAAATATGGAAGTACGATAACCCTATTTCATTAATACACAACAAATGCGTATGTTTACCAATTCAGTAGAAGTGGTTTAGGGTATGATATAGTAGGTCCCACCCGACTTTCAACTTTATTCACTTGTTATACCCTCCACCATAGGACAGAGGGTAGAGGTGTGCACGTGACACGAAATTGTCGTGACTCACGAAAAAATTGACACCGGCGTGAGTGTGCGTGAGCGTGATTAACAAACCAAAATATTGTGCGTGAGCGTGAGTCACGAAAATATTATCTTTGTGAGTGTGCTTGAGTAAAGATTTACGCTCACGAAAATAATCCTGCTCACCAACATAAAACGCTTAAGATTCATTTACAATTTTAGTGACACCTCTAATGAGGGCTATATTAACTTTGTCATTCCGTTTGTAACACATCGAAATATTGCTCTAAGACCCCATAAAGTATATATATTCTGGGTCGTGGTGAAATTCTGAGCCGATCTAAGCATGTCCGTCAGTCCGTCCGTCTGTTGAAATCACGCTAACTTCCGAACGAAACAAGCTATCGTTTTGAAATTTGGCACAAGTAGTTGTTATTGATGTAGGTCGGATGGTATAGCAAATGGGCCATATCGGACCACTTTTTTAGATTTGGCTTGCGGATCCTCTTGGAGGCGCAAAATTCATCCAATCTAGTTGAAATTTGGCACATGGTGTTAGTATATGGTCTCTCACAACCATGCAAAAATTGGTCCACATCGGCCCATAATCATATATAGCCCCCATATAAACCGATCCCCAGATTTGGCTGCGGAGCCTCTAAGAGAAGCAAATTTAACCCTCTAATGCCCAAGCCCGCCTTTAGGCGGTCTTCACTTAATAAAGAAGGTTTTAGTAAAACACACCTTAAGAGAACAAAAATTGGTAAAATAAAAAGAAGACTTAGTTAAAACTGTTCAAGAGGCTTTGCAGCATATACTGAATTTTACCGTATAAATTTTTCTTGTTTAGTTTTCTTGCTTTCGTGTCGTTAACATTGAAAATTTAATCAGCTGGAAAAAAATTGGGGCATAAGAGGGTTAATCCGATACGTCTGAAATTTGGTACATGGTGTTAGTATATGGTCTCCAACAACCATGCAAACTTTGGTTCACATCGGTCCATAACTATATATAGCCCTCATATAAACCGATCCCCAGATTTGACCTCCGGAGCCTTATGGATGAGCAAAATTAAACCGATTCGGTTGAAATTTGGTACGTGGTGTTAGTAACAGGTTGGCTGATAAGTCCCCGGTCTAACAAAGAAAAACACATTTTTTTGTCAAAATTCGTTTTTATTATTCAACATAGTTCCCTTCAAGAGCGATACAACGATTATAACGACCTTCCAATTTTTTGATACCATTTTGGTGGTACTCCTTCGGTTTTGCCTCAAAATAGGCCTCAGTTTCAGCGATCACCTCTTCATTGCAGCCACATTTTTTCCCTGCGAGCATCCTTTTGAGGTCTGAGAACAAGAAAAAGTCGCTGGGGGCCAGATCTGGAGAATACGGTGGGTAGAGAAGCAATTCGAAGCCCAATTGATGAATTTTTGCCATCGTTCTCAATGACTTGTGGCACGGTTCGTTGTCTTGGTGGAACAACACTTTTTCTTCTTCATATGGGGCCGTTTTGCCGCGATTTCGACCTTCAAACGCTCCAATAACGCCATATAATAGTCACTGTTGATGGTTTTTCCCTTCTCAAGATAATCGATAAAAATTATTCCATGCGCATCCCAAAAAACAGAGGCCATTACTTTGCCAGCGGACTTTTGAGTCTTTCCACGCTTCGGAGACGGTTCACCGGTCGCTGTCCACTTAGCCGACTGTCGATTGGACTCAGGAGTGTAGTGATGGAGCCATGTTTCATCCATTGTCACATATCGACGGAAAAACTCGGGTGTATTACGAGTTAACAGCTGCAACCACCGCTCAGAATCATCAACACGTTGTTGTTTTTGGTCAAATGTGAGCTCGCGCGGCACCCATTTTGCACAGAGCTTCCGCATATCCAAATATTGATGAATGATATGACTAACACGTTCCTTTGATATATTTAAGGCCTCTGCTATCTCGATCAACTTCATTTTAGGTCATTCAAAATCATTTTGTTGATTTTTTTTATGTTTTCGTCGGTAACCACCTGTTTCGGGCGTCCACTGCGTTCGCCGTCCTCCGTGCTCATTTCACCACGCTTGAATTTTGCATACCAATCAATTATTGTTGATTTCCCTTGGGCAGAGTCCGGAAACTCATTATCAAGCCAAGTTTTTGCTACCACCGTATTTTTTCCCTTCAGAAAATAGTATTTTTTCAAAACACGAAATTCTTTTTTTTTTTACAATAACAAAAGTTGCTTCACAAAAGACGCTCTGTTTCACAAACTAATTGACTTAAGGACGTCAAATTTTGATACGAATCATTTGAAGGTTGGTTCTATATAAAAATAATATGCATTTAATAGTAGCGATGCCATCTATGTGTCAGACCGGGGACTTATCAGTCAACCTTATATGGTCTCTGACAACCATACAGGAATTGGTACATATCGGTCCATAATTATATGTAGCCTCATTCATGATACGCGATGAAATTTGGTACATTGCGCTTGTATATGGCCTCTAACAACCATGCCAAAATTGGTCCATATCGCTCTATAGTTATATATAGCTGATCCCCAAAAATAATCTACCAAAATTTTATTTCTTTAGAAAATTTTGCCAACATTTTATTACTATACTAAATCTGGCTTTTCCTTATAGACTGAGATAGAGCTCTGATATAAATGTGCCCCTTAATTTTCACAAACATGGAATTACGCTTTATATCTCAAACCTATTCCAATGATACACCACAATTGCTTATCTTTACCAATTCAGCAGGTTTAAGATATGACTTCCTACTTTATTTTTTAAATATATTTATTTTAAAAACCCATAGGTTCACTTTTCCAAAGTCGATGAGTCGAATTTTGCAGACTTTAATTTTTTTTTTAATTTTTTTTACAAGCCAATGGCAAAACCCATGAACTAATCCTTGTATATCTTTCCACCGAATTCTCCATATATATTTTTCTTTAAATAATTGGGAAATATCCGAAAAAATATTCTAAAATTCTACAATATAAAATCTGTCAAATTTATAACTCAACTTTTAAGGTTAAGTAAGGTCTAGTTAGTTTTAGTCAGGCATCAGGCCAAGGACTTTTCAATATACATTTTCTATTTCCATTCCAAGGATATTAGTGCAAAGTCAAAATAATTACCAATAAACTGAAATTGAGCATTTTCAATATCATATGAAAATTGACAAGCATCCAACCAAGCACTTACCTGTAAAGAAAGAAGAATACATTTTAATTAATTATCATATTAATTATGATATAAAACTATAAATTAAATTCTAACTCAAATGGAAATGTTCTACTATATAACCTTGTGATATTTACACTGTAATATAATATTTCTTATTTTTTAGAAATAAAAGAAACTAAATACCTTTCGACAATCTCAACAATATTAAATTTCCAAATTTTGCACCAACTTCAAACCATAAAGGAAAGCAATTTGTCTTCAAGGAATATTTGCAAATAACCCACTAGAGGAAAAAAAAACGAAGGCAAACTATACCACCATACAAGGACAATTGTCCTTCTTTTGTAAAGTTAGCAAGGCCCACAAACAAAAAGAACAACAGCAAATTGTTGCTTTACTAAATTGTCGGACTAGTCAGTGTCCTTTTGTTTCAGTTTTATTTATTTTCGCAATATTTTTATTTATTTTGCCTCATTTTTCTTATTTATTTTTGGGTGGGTTTGGGGGATTGTCTACAAACTTTTGAAGACAAGAGAGACAAAAAAAAAACACGAAAACCAAAAAGCCTTACATTTATATTTGTCGTAATTTTTATTTATGTCCTTTGTCTCTGTTTTTAGTATTTACCAAAATGAATTCCTATTCAAGAGGAGGAGTTACTATAGTGGCAATTGTAGTGAGGGCCCTTGAACCAGCCGTTTCCTCCCTCTCCACCAACAACAAGTCATCCTTTGTAAGAATTGCAAAAATATACCAGAATTTTATGGTTTATTACGGTTATGGTTGAAACATGTCACTATTTGTTTAGGTAAATTCCCCTCTACAAAAAAAGGTTGACAGGTGCAGTTTGTTTCCAAGCATAGAGAGAATATTAAATGTTGTACAAAATATTTCTTGTCTCTTATAATGACTGCAATTTGTAGTTTAATGAAAAGGGTCCAAGAGATAAAAATAGTCACAGATGAAATATAACATCCAGTTGTAACAAAAGAAAATTTATTGTGAACAAAATGGGTTAATTTTAAAGTGGTACCGAAACTAGACCTAAAGAAACTTAATCGAGTTTCTTTGATATTGAAGTTTGAGTTTAATTTTGTAAATTGCATTAAAATACATCATAAAAAAATTAAAAGAAAAAAATATGAAAAATTATTTTCATTTTGGCCGAATTTTATATATCCTCCACCATGGAACGCATTAACATCCAATCATAAACAAGTATATACGGCCGTAAGTTCGGCCAGGCCGAATCTTATGTACCCTCCACCATGGATTGCGTAGAAACTTTTACGAAAGACTGTCATCCACAATCGAATTAATTGGGTTGTGTTATCTTAAAACTTCTTAACATCGTTTTCTAAATTGTGAGTTAGTCCATTCGTGGTATATATTAGACAAAAAAGGTATGTTATGTGAAATAGGCAAGTCTACAAATAATTACGAATCGATATGGACTTTTGCACGGTACGTAGACAGCCAGAATTGGAATATGAGGGTCGGTTATATGTGGGCTATAAAACCAAATCTCGGGATCGGTTTATATGGGGGCTATATATGATTATGGACTGATATGGACCATTTTTGGCATGGTTGTTAAATATCATATACTAACATCACGTACCAAATTTAAACAGAATCGGATGAATTTTGCTTTTCCAAGGGGCTCCGGAGGTTAAGTCTGGGGATCGGTTTATATGGGGGCTATATAATTATGGACCGATGAGCACCAATTTTTGCATGGTTGTTAGAGACCATATACCAACACCATGTACCAAATTTCAGCCGAATCGGATGAAATTTGCTTCTCTCAGAGGCTCGGCAAGCCAAATCGGGGGATCGGTTTATATGGGGGCTACATATAATTATGGACCGATGAGGACCAATTTTTACATGGTTGTTAGAGACCATATACTAACACCATGCACAAAATTTCAGCCGGATCGGATGAAATTTGCTTCTCTTAGAGGATCGGCAAGCCAAATTTGGGGGACCGTTTATATGGGGGCTATACGCAAAAGTGGACCGATATGTCCCATTTGCAATGCCATCGGACCTACATCGATAACAACTACTTGTGCCAAGTTTCAAGCCGATAGCTTGATTCGTTCGGAAGTTAGGGTGATTTCAACCGACGGACGGACGGACATGATCAGATCGACTCAGAATTTCACCACGACCCAGAATATATATACTTTATGGGGTCTTAGAGCAATATTTCGATATGTTGAAATGGAATGACAAAGTTAATATACTCCCATCCTATGGTGGAGGGTATAAAAATACCGTCGCCAAAAAAGTAGAGAAAATGTTCTGTTTGTATCCGGAAGTGTTGTAAAATTGGCGCTGAAGCGATTGGCGGATGTCCACCATTTAAACAGCTGTTGCACTGAATTTGCCTTACTTCTTAAGGTGTGATCCGAAATCAATGTATCCGATGCGAATTAAAAAATTTTGTGATAATTTGCCAAATAAATAATTTTTATAGTTTTTATGATTTTTTTTTGCATTCTAAATATGTGCTTGAAAATATCTGCTACCTTTCCCCTTCCTTTTGCCGTATAAAACTCCTGTCCCGGAAGCTGCTTGTAGTCGGCTTTGACGTAGGTTTCGTCGTCCATTACCACGCAGTCAAACTTCGTCAGCATCGTCGTGTACAGACTCCGGGATCGCGCTTTGGCCGTCATATTTTGTTTATATCGCGATTTGGAGTCACTACCTTCTTGTAAGTCGATAGTCCGGCTCGTTTTTTGGCTCGATGCACGGTTGTAGACGATACACCCAGCTTATTTGCGGCATCTCGGAGAGAGAGGTTACGGTTTCGCTTGAAACTACCGGCAACTCTCTTTGTCGTCTCAGCGGCTTCCGGTTTTCGATTTCCCCCCGATCCAGACTTCCTGGCTGTCGACAAACGTTCCCCAAACACTTTAATTACATTTGTAACAGTTGATTTGGCAACTTTTAGCGATTTTGCCAGCTTTGCGTGCGAGTAGCTCGGATTTTCGCGATGCGCGAGCAAAATTTTGATACGCTGCTCTTCTTGCTTGGACGTCATTTTGACAACTGAAGAGTGAATTCCAAAATCAAAATAGGAGCAACATTCTACACACACACCTTCAAAATGAGGGGTGTTCAGGTTTTTTAAATGCAAAATTGAAAGAAATACGTCAAGTTTATATTGACCAAATTTTGACCGTATCACCCTTTAACGCTTGTTTGAAATCTTTGATCTCAAATATTTTCAATAATTCGCAATATTTCTAGAACAGATTTAGAT
The DNA here is from genome assembly GCF_050003625.1 of Haematobia irritans. Taxonomy (NCBI): domain Eukaryota; kingdom Metazoa; phylum Arthropoda; class Insecta; order Diptera; family Muscidae; genus Haematobia; species Haematobia irritans. The sequence goes on from NC_134399.1 coordinate 143,480,968, forward strand.
GTTTTTTTTCTTTTTTTTGACAAAATTATAAAATTTTTTACTATTTTATTAATTAATACTCTAGTGAAACAAACAAGGTTAAAAATACTTGTAAAGGTTAATATACTGTAAATAACATTTTTGGGAGAATATTTTTGAAAGTGCTTTTAAAGTTGTGCCTTTAGAACAACTTTAAAAATTTTTTGTTGGGATTTTTTTAAAGGTCTATATTAAATATGGGTTTGCTAAACATAAGCCTCTTTAGATCTTGATAGTTTTATATAATGGTTTTTAAATATTTATTGACGGATATGAACCAATTTTTGCATTGTAATTAGAGAGGCTTCAAAAGTCAAAACTTTGGGAGTCAGTTCCAGATTCGGTAAAACGGATAGATTGCAAATAGCTCGGGAGGACAAATATAGGGATCGGTTTATATGGGGGCTATATATAATAGTGAGCCGATTTTGACAAATTTTTGCCTTGTTTTGTGAGAGCATATACTAGCATAACGTTCCAAAGTTCTACCAAATCGGATTAATTATACCCACCACCATAGAATGGTGAAGGGGGTATAATAAGTATGTCGTTCCGTTTGAAACACATCGAAATATCGATTTCCGACTATATAAAGTATATATATTCTTGATCAAGGAGAAATTCAAAGACGATATAAGCATGTCCGTCTGTCTGTCTGTCTGCTTTAATTACGCTACAGCTTTCAATAATGGCACTATCGTCCTGAAATTTGGCACAAATTCGTCTAGCCCCCATTACACCAAACTCCCGATTTAACTCCTAAGGTTTCTAGAAATTGTAGTTTTTTATCCGACTTGCCACAAATTGAAAATATACTGGCATTTTGGACCCATAACAAAGTGTATATGATTTAGTTTTATCGGTTCATTTGGAAAGACCTCCATATAGACCGATTTCACTTGTTGAGGGTATAGAAGGCGCACTGATCATGAAAATTGCTTGAAACTGAATGCAAAATTTCCAGATTTTACTTCTGTGGATGAAAACCTACAGATTTTAGATTTCAAATCGAGGAGTTTTTTCATAATTTTCTTGCACACTTACAAGAGATGTTTATGATTCCTCTAAAACTCAAATAAAAAATGGTTCTTATTAATTCAGAATCTGATCTAGTCTTCATAGGTAAAATCTTTACATTTATCTGTGGGAAGCGTACTGATTGAACTGATCTGCTTGGGAAAATATCTGTCATCAAACCCCCAGAAATTTTCAAAGGAAACTATTATATTTGATTCATGTTGGTGGGTACACACAAAAAAATTTCACGAAAATTTTTCCAATTAAAATTTTCATTGAGTTTTGATAAATATTCAATTAAAAATTTAATTGATTCAACAAATTTTTTAATTGAAACAAAAATCAATCACAAAACTAATAGTATCAATTAATTTTTTAATTGGATCAATTAACTTTTTAATTGACCTTCAATTAATTTTTTAATTGATACTATCATTTCTGTGATTGAACACATTTCAATTAAAAATTAATTGGATCAATGGATTGAATCAGAAAAAAATTATTTTGTGTGTATTTAAGGTTCGGCCCGGCCGAACTCACTATTGTATATACTTTTTTTTCTACAAGAAGATCCAGAGGTCAAATCTAGAGATAGGTTGGTATGGGGCCTATATTTTTTGCATGGCGTTAAAAGGGAATATACTAACATCGCTAACCAACCGAATCAAATAAAATTTTGCCCTACCGAGAGGTTCCGAAAGTCAAATCTGGGGGTCGTTTTATAGCGAGGGCTTTACCTAAAAGTACTCGGATGCAGTCCATTTGCAAAACCAGCCAACTTACATCAAAAGCAATACCAAGTGTACCAAGTTTCAAGTCGATAGTTTGTTTCGTTCAGAGTTTGAGTGATTTTAACAGACGGACGAACATCGCCAGATCGACTACGAATTTCACCATGGCCAAGAATATGTATGTATACTGAAATTACTTTGGCAATCATGCTCAGGGTAGGTTGCTGAGTCGATATAGCCATGTCCGTGCGTCCATCTGTGTGTGTACATATTTTTTGTAATCAAAGTCTAAGTCGCAGTTTTATTTCAATCGACTTAAAATTTTGCACAAGTATTTATGTTTTTTGGGTCAGAATTTATTTTGGAAATATCGGTTCCGATTTAAATATAACTTCCATATATATCATTCGCCCGATATGCAATCATATGGCCACAGAAACCAGAGTCTTTCCCTAATTTACTTTAAATCTTGCACAAGACGTAAAATTAACAATATTACTGTGCATACAAAATTTGGTTGAAATCGGTTTAGATATGGTGAGTTTCACATCGATTTACATGCAATATTACTGTGTATGCCAAATTTGTGTTAAATCGGTTCAGATTTAGATATAGCTCCCCGTACATATCTTTCGCCTGATTTACACTCATGTGACCACACAGGTCATACTTTTACTCCAATTTACGTGAAATTTTGCATAGGCAATAGACTTGATATTCTAGCCATACATGTCAATTTTGGTTGAAATCGGTTTACATTTATATATAGCTCCAATATATATCATTCACCCGATATGCACTTATGTGGCCCTAGAAGTCAAAATTTCACTCCGATTTTCTTGAAATTTTGCACAGAGAGTAGAATTAACATGCTTACTAAACATGAAAAATTTAGTCAAATCGGTTCAGATTTAGATATAACTCCAATATATTTGCTTTTCCGATTTGGCAAAAATAGCCAAAATACCCACATTTCCTAGTAAATTCTTCTAAGTCGAGAACTTGTAAAAATGACTTTAATTTTCCCACACTTCTAATACATATCTATTGACGGATAAATCATACATGCACTATTGCAAAGTTGCCAAAAATTGCTTTAGATTTAAATATTTCCCATATTTTTTAACTAACATCGTGTTCCAACCCAGGGCATTATGAGACTTATATTTTAACTGCCTGTTCGTGTAATTTTCGTTCGCCTCGAGACGAACGATTGGCCAAAAATCACATATTGATATCTCGAACCCAGGGTGTGTGGAATCCCAATCGTTTCGGTGTTCGATAGTAAATCATAAATAATGAGTTCAAGAAAAAATTCAGGATTTTCTAGAAAATATATCTAAAGTTATTTTAGTTTCAATCTAGACGAACGATTCGTTTCGAGTCGATTTTGTGTTGCAGGCAGGCAGTATGTCTAGAGATTTAAAAGAAATCTAACAAAATTTGGTCCAAATCGGCTCAGATTTAAATATATGTATATGGGAACAAACCCCCCAGCCAAAAAAGGCACAACTTTAAAAGCTCTTCCAAAAATGTCCTCCCAAAGAAGTTCTTTATTTTAGCTGCACAGGAAGTTCTTTTAATTAAATTTTCGCTTTTTTCATATTTTCAATGGAATATTTATTATTTTTTTTTTGTTTCAAATAGTATTGAAAATATTTGATGCCAAACGTTCCACACAAGCTAAGAATGCATTAAAACTAAAAAAAAAATTAAAACTTATTTATTTGTCACAATATCACAAAATTTTTTAATTCACATCCAAAACACTGAATTCGCATCACACCTTAAGAAGTGATGCAAATCCAGTGCAACGGCTGTTAAAATGATGGACATACATCCTTTGACAAGCCCATGTTAAATTCATTGCTTCTGCGCCAATTTTGCACCACTTCCAAAAATTTGCACCACCACCAAAGAGAACATTTTCACTACTTTTTTGGCGACGCTTTTTTCGCTGGGCCTTTATGTATAGCTCCAAACCAATTTTATAACTTAAGACGGTATCAAAAATATATATATAGTCTGCCCCGCCCGACTTTAGACTTTCCTTACTCGTTAATAAATTGATTTCGTTTTCGCTTCAATCAATTTTTCTATTGGATCAATTTTGATGATATTTTTTGTTGTGTAACCAAATCCCATTTTGAGGTTTCTACACTTGGTTTTGTTTTCTGAAATGTGTTCAACACCTAACTTTGTTTAGTTTTTCTAGTATATCTACTCTATTCGCTATTTTATTGCAGGTTTTAGTTTTACTATATTTTCTCTTTTAATTGCTTTTCTTTCACTCTAGCCTTTGCTTTAGATAAACTTTAATAGAAAATTTTCAGATTTTTAGATTTTGCAATTTGGCCCTGTAAAAGTGAAACAACCTAGTAAAATTAAAATCACTATAATAATAGAATCTCTCTAGAATGACATAATCTTAAACTTTTGTTATTTTGTTTTTTTTTTTGATATCTTTCCACAAAACCAGCCTTAAATACAAGCAAATTACTAATAACCACTTTAATGGGGACTTCAAATTTTACGACCAAAAACACGTATTCACATTTAAGTTAAATGACAGCAACAAACTGCCAAGTAAGCAAGCAAACGAGCGAGTCTTAAATAAACTAAAAAGGTCATATCGTAGTTAAGGTTATTTAAGAACAATAAAAATTGTGAAATAAGAATGCGGCAAACAATGTAAAAAAATAGCGAATTTAATGATGCGTTTTTGGTTCACATTCACTAGAGCAAGAGGGGAGAAACAGAGGTGCTCACGACAACATTGAAACAGTACAATCAGGGAGATAATCAGCAAGGTCTTTCGACGGAATTGTTAAGAACATATACCACCCATGGCACAAAAAATAGTGTAAGGACAATGTTGTTAGTTTCCGTTGTTTTTTGTTCTCGCGTCTTGTCTTTTACTATTCTCAAAAAAAAATCTCATTTCTTCTTTGAAGCCAAGAAAGATACATAGTAATTTGGTGTTTTAATATGCTTTTGCATACACAAATAAGATATTTTGAGATTCAGATGACACTGAGAGAAATATGTTTTAATTTGAAATGAGAACACCGAGATGGGCGATATACTAAACAAGTAAGGAAAGTCTAATGTCGTGCGGGGCCGACTATATTATACCCTGCACCACTTTGTAGATCTAAATTTTCGATACCATATCATATCCGTCAAATGTGTTGGGGGCTATATATAAAGGTTTGTCCCAAATACATACATTTAAATATCACACGATCTGGACAGAATTTGATAGACTTCTACAAAATCTATAGACTCAAAATTTATGTCGGCTAATGCACTAGGGTGGAACACAATGTTAGTAAAAAACAAGTAAGGAAAGTCTAAAGTCGGGCGGGGCCGACTATATTATACCCTGCACCACTTTGTAGATCTAAATTTTCGATACCATATCACGTCTGTCAAATGTGTTGGGGGCTATATATAAAGGTTTGTCCCAAATACATACATTTAAATATCACTCGATCTGGACAGAATTTGATAGACTTCTACAAAATCTATAGACTTAAAATTTAAGTCGGGGAATATGGGAAACATATAAATCTGAAGCAATTTTAAGGAAATTTCGCAAAAGTTTATTTATGGTTTATCGTTCGATATATATGTATTAGAAGTTTAAGAAAATTAGGGTCATTTTTTCAACTATTCGACTAATCAGTGGCGATTTTACAAGGAAAATGTTGGTATTTTGACCATTTTTATCGAAATCAGAAAAACATATATATGGGAGCTATATCTAAATCTAAACCGATTTCAACCAAATTTGGCACGCATAGCAACAATGCTAATTCTACTCCCTGTGCAAAATTTCAACTAAATCGGAGCAAAAAATTAGCCTCTGTGGTCATATGAGTGTAAATCGGGCGAAAGCTATATATGGGAGCTATATCTAAATCTGAACCGATTTCAACCAAATTTGGCACGCATAGGTACAATGCTCATTCTACTCCCTGTGCAAAATTTCAATTAAATCGGAGTAAAAGATTGGCCTCTGTGGTCATATGAGTGAAAATCGGGCGAAAGCTATATATGGCAGCTATATCTAAATCTGACCCGATTTCCACCAAATTTGACACGCATAGCTACACTGCTAATTCTTCTCCCTGTGCAAAATTTCAACTAAATCGGAGCAAAAAATTGGCCTCTGTGGACAAAGGAGTGTAAATCGGGCGAAAGCTATATGGGAGCTATATCTAAATCTGAACCGATTTGGATGATATTTTGCAAGTTTTTCGAGACTCATAAAATATTGGGATGTACGGAATTCGAGGAAGATCGGTTGATATACACGCCAATTATGACCAGATCGGTGAAAAATATATATGGCAGCTATATCTAAATCTGAACCGATTTTTTCCAAAATCAATAGGGATCGTCTTTGAGCCGAAACAGGACCCCATACCAAATTTTAGGACAATCGGACTAAAACTGCGAGCTGTACTTTGCACACAAAAATACATCAACAGACAGACGGACAGACAGACAGACAGACAGACAGACAGACAGACAGACAGACGGACATCGCTAAATCGACTCAGAATTTAATTCTAAGCCGATCGGTATACTAAAAGATGGGTCTATGACCACTATTTCTTGGCGTTACATACAAATGCACAAACTTATTATACCCTGTACCACAGTAGTGGTGAAGGGTATAAATATGGGAAACGTTTGAATCTGAAGCAATTTTAAGGAAACTTCGTAAAAGTTTATTTATGATTTATCGCTTGATATATATGTATTAGAAGTTTAGGAAAATTAGTGTCATTTTTACAACTTTTCGACTAAGCAGTGGCGATTTTACAAGGAAAATGTTGGTATTTTGACCATTTTTGTCGAAATCAGAAAAAACATGTATATGGGAGCTATATCTAAATCTGAACCGATTTCAACCAAATTTGGCACGCATAGCTACAATGCTAATTCTACTCCCTGTGCAAAATTTCAACTAAATCGGAGCAAAAAATTGCCCTCTGTGGTCATATGAGTTTAAATCGGGCGAAAGCTATATATTGGAGCTATATCTAAATCTGAACCGATTTCAACCAAATTTTGCACGCATAGCTACAATGCTAATTCTACTCCCTGTGCAAAATTTCAACCAAATTGGGGTAAAACTCTGGCTTCTGGGACCGTATTAGTCCATATCGGGCGAAAGATATATATGGGAGCTATATCTAAATCTGAACCGATTGCAATAAAATTTGGCACACTTGACTACAGTACTAGTTGTTCTTCTTGTGCAAAATTTTAAGCAAATTAGGTTAAAACTCTGGCTTCTGGGGCCATATAAGTCCATATCGGGCGAAATATATATATGGGAGCTATATCTAAATCTGAACCGATTTCTTTCAAAATCAATAGGGATCTATTCTGAGCCAAAACACATACTTGTGCCAAATTTGAAGTCGATTGGACTAAAACTGCGACCTAGACTTTGATTACAAAAATGTGTTTACGGACAGACGGACATTGCTATATCGACTCAGGAGCCCACCCTTAGCATTTTTGCCAAAGACACCATGTGTCTATCTCGTCTCCTTCTGGGTGTTGCAAACATATGCACTAACGTATAATACCCAGTTCCGCAGTGTGCACTCAAAAAAGGTTTACTTGGATCCAAAGATTTTGACCTTCCTTTAAGGATTTTGGTATTGATTCCGAGCCAAAGATGCGGCTTCTTTAAAATAAAGACATTTTTTAGCCACCGAGGTTAGGTTAGGTGGCAGCCCGATGTATCAGGCTCACATAGACTATTCAGTCCATTGTGATACCACATTGGTGAACTTCTCTCTTATCACTGAGTGCTGCCCGATTTCATATTAGCTCAATGACAAGGGACCTCCTTTTTATATCCGAGTCCGAACGGCGTTCCACATTGCAGTGAAACCACTTAGAGAAGCATTGAAACCCTCAGAAATGTCACCAGCATTACTGAGGTGGGATAATCCACCGCTGAAAAATTTTGGTATTCGGTCGAAGCAGAAATCGAACCCACGACCTTGTGTATGGAAGGCGGGCATGATAACCATTGCGCCACGGTGGCTCCCAAACTGGAATTTTAAACTCAAAACAAAAAAAACAAGTAAGGAAAGTCTAAAGTCGGGCGGGGCCGACTATATTATGCCCTGCACCACTTTGTAGATCTAAATTTTCGATACCATATCACATCCGTCAAATGTGTTGGGTGCTATATATAAAGGTTTGTCCCAAATACATACATTTAAATATCACTCGATCTGGACAGAATTAGATAGACTTCTACAAAATCTATAGACTCAAAATTTAAGTCGGCTAATGCACTAGGGTGGAACACAATGTTAGTAAAATAATATGGGAAAATATTTAAATCTGAAGCAATTTTAAGGAAACTTCGCAAAAGTTTATTTATGATTTATCGCTCAATATATATGTATGTAGAGTCATTTTTACAACTTTTCGACTAAGCAGTGGCGATTTTACAAGGAAAATGTTGGTATTTTGACCATTTTTGTCGAAATCAGAAAAACATATATATGGGAGCTATATCTACATCTGAACCGATTTCAACCAAATTTGGCACGCATAGCTACAATGCAAATTCTACTCCCTGTGCAAAATGTCAACTAAATCGGAGTTAAAAATTGGCCTCTGTGGTCATATGAGTGTAAATCGGGCGAAAGCTATATATGGGAGCTATATATAAATCAGAACCGATTTCAATCAAATTTGACACGCATAGCTACAATGCTAAGTCTACTCCATGTGCAAAATTTCAACCAAATTGGGCCAAAACTCTGGCTATTAGAACCATATTAGCCCATATCGGGCGAAAGATATATATGGGAGCTATATCTAAATCTGAACCGATTTCAATCAAATTTTGCACACTTAACTGCACTACTAATTGTACTCCGAGTGCAAAATTTCAAACAAATTGGGCCAAAACTCTGGCTTCTAGGACCATATTAGTCCATATCGGGCGAAAGATATATATAGGAGCTATATCTAAATCTGAATTGATTTCAACCAAATTTGGCACGCATAGCTACAATGCGAAATCTACTCCCTGTGCAAAATTTCAACCAAATTGGGGTAAAACTCTGGCTTTTAGGACCATATTAGTCCATATCGGGCGAAAGATATATATGGGAGCTATATCTAAATCTGAACTGATTTCAATCAAATTTTGCACACTTGACTATACGACTTAGTGTTATGTTTGTACAAAATTTCAAGCAAATCGGTATAAAACTCTGGCTGCTGGGTCCATATTAGTGCAAATCAGGCGAAAGATATATATGGGAGCTATATCTAAATCTGAACCGATTTCTTGCAAAATCAATAGGGTTCTATTCTGACCCAAATTAGGAACATGTGCCAAATTTGAAGGCGATTGGACTTAAATTGCGACCTAGACTTTGATTACAAAAATGTGTTCACAGACAGACGGACGGACATACGGACATGGTTATATCGACTCAGGGACCCACCCTGAGCATTATTGCCAAAGACACCATGTGTCTATCTCGTCTCCTTCTGGGTGTTACAAACATATGTACTAACTTATAATACCCTGTTCCACAGTGTGGCGCAGGGTATAAAAAAAAATGTATCGGATTAAGTTTTTATCGGTCCATGTGGTAAGGCCTCCAGACCGATTTCACTTCTTATAGAAAGCGTCATGAACATTGCGTGAAACTGAATGTAAAATTTGTAGATTTTACTTCTCGTAATCATTTCAATAATGTTCACGCCCATCTACAGATTTTACATTTCAAATCAAGACGTTATTTCATAATTTTCTTGCACACTTACACACGATGTTAATGATTCTTCTAAAACTCAAATAAAAATGGTTCTTATAAATTCAGAATCTGATATAGTCTTCATAGGTAAAATCTTTAATCTTCGGGAAGTGTACAGGTTGAACTGCTCTGCTTGAGAGAATGTCTGTCATAAAATCCCCCTGAAATTTCAAAGGAAACCATAATATTTGATTCACGGTGGTGGGTGTTTAAGATTCGGCCCGGCCGAACTTACTTCTGTATATACTTGTGCACTTTAAAAAGGTATAAATTTTCCAAGTGTCAATAAATAAGGGATAAGGGTGTACTGACATTTTAGTTAAATTCCTATTTGATTTTTATCAATATTGAACTAAAAAACAAAATAAAGTCAACAGTATTTCTTATGTGACATTTTAGCTTACATCCTTATTATACCTCTGTTTAATTCTAGATCAAAGTTATTTTCATAGTAGCGATGTCCTTGAAACGAACAACACACAAGAAAAACGTTTCGCACTTCCTTCTACACAGTCAGTCGTTCTTCAATAAACATTGACCGGAACTTCAAATTGAGATACATTTCAGTACCACCTACTATGTTATAGCCGTACATGTGTCCTTAGGAAGAAAAAAAAAAACACATACACACACATATACAAATATATGTGTGTACACACAAGACATTTCCTCACAATACATAACATACAACACATGCATAAAAATATCTGTAAATATTGTGGCACACATTCACAAAACTCCTGTACTGAACTCTTACTCTTGTTCTCACTGACACATCTTCAGCCGTGGAATGTTAGTAGTTTTCATATCCGTTGTACTGTATTGTTTTGTTTCCTACGAGTGTATATGTATGCGTAAATGGTGTTATGATATGCATTTGATGGTATTTGTAAAGTGATGTTATATACGCAAGCTTGTGTCGAGACCAGGAGATTTCTATTCACGTCTGGATATCCATCCATCCATGTGGAATGTGGTATGTGTACGTATATGTGTGCGTTCCTTTGTGGATGATGGCTGGCAACGATGCCAGTCATTTTGGTAAATGATTTTTTTTTTTATGAAAACTGACGCCAAATTGACGCTTTTATCTTCACATTCCGTCATTTTCGCTTCATTATTATTTTTAGCACATTGTTCCGATTCGAGTCGGTTTTTTTGTTTTATTTGAAAACACTGTTGTCGTCGTCAATGTTGTTGTATATTTTCTTCTACGTTTTCCTTATTTCTTTACTAGTCCATTTTGGTTGTGAAGACATTATTGTTACAATTTCTTATTACCTCATATCGTTTATCAAATGTCATATGCCCTTAAAAGTTACGTGCTTGTATGAATTTCAATTGTCGGTTGTTTTTATTTTATCATTTCAAATCATTAAAATGGATGAATGAGAAATACGTTGCACTCATTTAGGTAACAAAGTCATATAGTTCTTTTGTAAGTTATAGATAATCTATAAGAAGCGCGGGAAATCAAATCTGGGGATCCGTTTATATGTTGGCTAGATATAATTGAGCACCGATATAGACAAATTTCTGCATGGATCTTAGGGTAGACATTCTAACACCATGTAGCACATTTCAAGCGTATCGGATGAATTTTTCTCTTTCATTAACTTTCGCAAGACAAATATGTAGGTTTATTTGGCGGTTTTATATAATTATGAAGTAATTATTGCATGGTTGTTAGATGCCACATATTAACAACACGTACCCAATTTAAACCAGATTGGATGAAATTTGAGTCTCCGCAAGCCAAATCTAGAGGCCGGTTTATATTGGGGCTATATATAATTATGGATCGATATGGACCAACTACTTGTGCAAATTTTAAGGTCGATAGCCTGTGTCGTTCGGAAGTTAGCGTTATTTCAACAGACGGGCCGACATCTCTAGAACGACTTAGAATCGAATCTAAGAGGGAGTTAGAGTTTGTTGTTTGAAATAACTATTGTCGTGAGGCCAAAGATGTCATGTCCTTAAAATATGTCAATTTGACTTAGCATAGAAGACACATTTCTCTGCTTCAAAGTCCTTAGACTAAAATCAAGTATATACAGCAATAAGTACGGCCGGGCCGAATCTTAAATACTCACCACCATGAATTAAATATTATAGTTTCCTTTGAAAATGTCAGGGGGTTTGATGACAGATATTTTCCCAAGCAGATCAATTCAACCAGTACGCTTCCCACAGATAAATGTAAAGATTTTACCTATGGCGACTAGATCAGATTCTGAATTTATAAAAACAATTTTTTGTTTGAGTTTTAGAGGAGTCATAAACATATCATGTAAGTGTGCAAGAAAATTATGAAATAACGCCTTGATTTGAAATCTAAAATCTGTAGATTTTTACCCCAATTATTTAAATGATTACGAGACGTAAAATCTGGACATTTCGCATTCAGTTTCAAGCTATTTTCATGATCAGTGCGCCTTCTATACCCTCAGTACGTGAAATCGGTCCATATGGAGGTCTTACCAAATGGACCGATAAAGTTCTTCCAAAGGCACAACTTTAAAAGCACTTCCAAAAGATGTACTCCCAAACATGTTCTTTATTTCAACTGCACAGGAAGTTCTTTTAATTCAATTATTTATAACTCGCTTTTTCTTATTTTTAATGGGTAAATTCAATTTTTTTTTGTTTCAAAAAGGTTAAAAACAGAGTAAGAATTAATAAAATGGTACAAATTATTGAAATTTTGTCAAAAAAAAAAATCTAAATCCATTCAAGAAATATAGCGAATTTTTCAAAATATTTTAATTAAAACGTTTCGGACAACCGTTAGAATGCATTAAAATTCATAAAAAATTATAAAAATTATTTATTTGTAAAAATATGACAACATTTTTTAATTCACATCCAAAACACTGAATTTAAATCACAGAATAAGAAGTGATGCAAATTCAGTGTCACGGCTGTTGAAATGGTGGACATCCGTCCTATGACAAGCCCGTTTTAAATTCATCGCTTCTGCGCCAATTTTGCACCACTTCCGGATCCATTTTCACTACATTTTTGGCGACGTTTTTTTTTACTGGGGAGTTAAATCGGGAGTTCGGGCTATATCAAAACACAGGGATACACACAGTATTCAGCACATTGAATTGTAGTTTTGGAATCTAGACCCCAAATCGGAGGGCCGGTTTATAGAGGGCCAATATCAAAAACTGTTACCGATACACAATATATTCAGCACACCTCTTTATGGTCCTAGAATACCTCTAGATTTCCAATTTCAGCCAAATTGGATAAGATCTACGGATTCTAGAAGCCCAAGAAGTTAATCTGGAGATCGGTCTATATGAGCCCTGTATCGAAACATGGTCCGCTCATCACCATTTTCGGCACATCTCTTTATTTTCCTAGAATACCTCTAGATTTCCAATTTCAGGCAAATTGGATAAAAACTACGGATTCTAGAAGCTCAAGAAGTAAAATCGGGAGAACGGTTTATATGGGGGCTATATCAAAACATGGTCCGATGCTCACCATTTTCGACATACGTCTTTATGGTCCTAGAATACCTATAGATCTCAAATTTCAGGCAAATTGGATAAAAACTACGGATTCTAGAAGCCCAAGAAATAAAATCGGGAGATCGGTTTATATGGGGGCTATATCAAAACATGGACCGATACTCACCATTTTCGGCACACGTCTTTAGGGTTCTATAGAACCTCGAGATTTCAAATTTCAGATAAATTGGATTAAAACTACGGATTCTAGACGCCCAAGAATAAAATCGGAAGATTGGTTTATATGGGGGCTATATCAAAACATGAACCGATACACACCATTTTCAGCACACCTCTTTATGGTCCTAGAATACCTCTACATTTCCCATTTCAGGCAAATCGGATAAAAACTAAAGTTTTTATAAGCCCACTACCCCAAATCGGGAAGTCGATTTATATGCACACAAAATTTTTTTTTTCTTATTCAATCACCAAATTATTTGATCCAATTAATTTTTTAATTGAAATGTCTTCAATCACGAATATGATAGTATCAATCACAGTTTTAATTGGACATAGAACAAATTCTTGATTAAAAAATTAATTGATTTTTTCAGCAAATTTCACTTAATTTTTTAATTGATTCAATTAAAAATTTAATTGATGTTGATTGCAAAACTCATTTTATTTATTAAGTAAAAAAGGTAACTATTTTTAATTACTTTCTGAATTGACTTAGAGTTTTTATTTGGATTAACAAATGATTGTTTGAAATACATTTTTAATTAAAAATTAAAAAAAAAATCAGCACTTTTTTAACTGAATTAGTCTTCCGAATTTGATTAAAAAGTTAATTGTATCAATTAATTTTTTAATTAAAAATTTTAAAATTTTCAATCATTGACTTAATTAACTTAATGTTTCTACCATGATTAAAAAGTTAATTGTATCAATTAATTTATTAATTGAAAACATTTTCAACTTCAATTAACTTTTTAATTGGAAATATGTTGGTGATATTTTTTCTGTGTGGGGACTATATCAAAACTTGGACCGATATAGCCCATTTTCGAATTTGACCTGTCTGCAAACAAAAGACGAATCTGTGCCAAATTTTAGGACGATAGCGCCATTATTGAAGGCTGTAGCATGATTACAACAGACAGACAGATATACGGACAGACGGACATGCTTATATCGTCTTACAATTTCTCCCTGATCAAGAATATATATACTTTATATAGTCGGAAATCGATATTTCGATGTGTTACAAACGGAATGACAAACTTATTATACCACCGTCACCATTCTATGGTGGTGGGTATAAAAAAAGGATTTTGGTGTTGATTCCGAGCCAAAGATGCGATTATACAATTATAAAAGTAAAAGCTGTTTGCTTAATCCAAAACAAGTATGTAAATACCCACCACCATGAATCAAATATAATAGTTTCCTCTGATAACTTTTCGTCGTAGCGGGTTACTTCATAATATAGAGCATTTCAAGGGGTATGATGACAGGTATTTCCCAAGCAGATCAGTTCAAACAAGTACGCTACCCGAAGAAAATATTAATTTCCGTTTCACTTCTTAAAGGGCACTGATCATACAAATGGACCGATAAAAACCAAAACTAAAATACCAGTATATTTGCAATTTCAGGCAAATCGGTTAAAAACTATGGTTTCTAGAAGCCCAAGAAATTAAATCGGGAGATCTGCCCATGTGGGGTCTATGCCAAAAACATGGACCGATACACACCATATTCAGTACACTCTATTGCTGTTCTGGAAAACCTACAGAATCTAGACTCCAAATCGAAGAGCCAGTATATGAGTGGACTTTCTCAAAAACTGTATTGATATACAATATATTCCGCACACCTAGTAATCGTTTTAAAAAACCTATCGTTTTCCAATTTTAGGCAAATTTGATAAAAGCTACAGTTTCTACAAGCCCAAGAAGTAAAATCGGGAGATCGGTTTATATGGGGGGCTATACCAAAACATGGTCTGATGCACACCTCCTTATGGTCCTAAAATACCTCTAAATTTCCGATTTCAGGCAAATTGAATAAAAACTACGGATTTTAGTAGCACAAGAAGTAAAATCGAGAGATCGGTATAACTTAAATTTATATGGGGGCTATACTAAACAATGGCCCATTACTCACCATTTTCGGCACACTTCTTTATGGTCCCAAAATACCTCCAAGTTTAGGCAAATTTGATAAAAGCTACGCTTTCTATGAGCCCAAGACCCCAAATCGGGAGGTTGGTCTATATGGAGACTATATCAAAATCTGGACCGATATTACCTATCTTTGAACTTGACCTGCATGCAAATTAAAAACGGATTTGTGCTATATTTCAGGACGATAGTGCCATTATTGAAGGCTGTAGCGTGATTACAACAGACAGACAGCCGGTCATGTTTATATTGGCTTAGAATTTCTGCCTGTTCAGGAATATATATATATATATATATAAATATATATATATATATATATATATATATATATATATATATATATATATATATATATATATATATATATATATATATATATATATATATATATATATATATATATATATATATATATATATATATATATATATATATATATATATATATATATATATATATATATATATATATATATATATATAAAACGCTTCAAATATAGGCTAGGACTTATTTTGTGGAGTTTGTATCTTTGCTTTAATGTTTTTTATAACCACCACCATGGTGATTGGGGTATAATAAGTTTGTAATTCCGTTTGTAACACTTCGAAATATCGATTTCCGGCTATATAAAGTATATATATATATATATATATATATATATATATATATATATATATATATATATATATATATATATATATATATATATATATATATATATATATATATATATATATATATATATATATATATATATATATATATATATATATATATATATATATATATATATATATATATATATACATATATATATACTTTATATAGCTGGAAATCGATATTTCGAAGTGTTACAAACGGAATTACAAACTTATTATATCCCAATCACCATGGTGGTGGTTATAAAAAACATTAAACCAAAGATACAAACTCCACAAAATAAGTCCTAGCCTATATTTGAAGCGTTTTATCTTAAATATCTGTTGTTTTGATCTCAGCTCAAAGACCCATTGCGTTGACTAAACTACAAGTGTAGCTTAACCAACAGAGGAAAAGAATGTTTGTCAAATTATTTGGGCAAAGCCCTATAGACTGCAAGATTGTTGGATGGACGCACGTTTTGGAATTACCACATTCCTCATCAGCATCCTCTACTTGCAGGAAAGCTATCAACCAATTATCAGAAAAAAATCACCAAACCCAAAGATAACTACACTTGAACCTTTCGATAAAAGGTTTATGATAGTCGGCTTTTTGTCGAAATAAATCTTTGTACAAACATTTCTCTTTTCCTTTGCCAATTTCAAATCATCGAATTAAGTGCAGTTGGCTGGGTTTATTTTGAGCATCCTTCCTCTTACTTCATTCGTTTTGTTATTAAACCTCAGCTCTTCAGCTTAAAAACCATTGCGTTGACTAAACTACAAGAGTAACTTAACCAACAGAGGAAAAGAATGTTTGTCTTATCTAAAAATCTAAAAGCATCTAAAAATTTGTTTCCTTCCTTAAAGGAAAATTTGCCTTAGTTCAAAGACATGCGACTTTAACGGAGCGATGCAAATTTCCAAAATATGTATTCTAAATTTAATAAAAAAAAAGTTTAAGCAAAAATTATAAACTTTATTTTAATTAAAATTCCATTATTTTAAAGAAATTTGTGCTTATTATTTTGTAAATTGCGCATCCTAATATTTCGATTGCTTAATTTTTTAATTATCACGTACAAATTTTATTTCAGTGTATAGTTAAGTGATTCGAGGAATGGCATTTTAACATAAAAGACAATTTTGCTTGACTTAAGTCATCTCGGCTTTAATAATTCAGAATTTTTTTTTTAAATTAATGAAATTTTCTTCAAATGTGCTTACTGTTTGTTTCCTGAATACAAAGCAAAAAAGCGTTCAAAAATATGAGATATTTTTCAACACTTTATTCGAAACATAGCATAATTTCTACTTGAAGTCGACCATGAATTCAAAAATTGAAGTTGTCGTTAACACATTTTAAAGGACTGAAGAAAAATTCTAAAAAAAAACTAATAATTTAAAATTTGTTTCTTAGAATCAAATACACAAAACTCAATTTGAAAGGAGAATTGTGTCTTAAAACTGTCCTTACTTTAATTGTCTTCTTCTTTGGCTCGGAATAAATACCAACATCATTAGACAAAATCTTTGTAAACAGGCATGCTTTGTTTTCAGTGTGTGTAGTGGACATCGGTAGTTAGAGGTATAATTAAAAATTATTGCGAACAATTAGTTTCGTAATTGAGCCAAATATTTATACCCTAAACCACATAGTGGTTAGGGTATAATAAGTTTGATCGGCCAAAAAATGTGCCTACCAGAAATATTGATTTTAGACCCCATAAAATATATACCGATCGACTCAGAATCACCTCCTGAGTCGATCTAGCACTTGGTGTCCGTCCGTCCGTCTGTCCATGTATTTGTTGGTCGCAGGATTCCGGTCGCAATTATTAATCGATTTTGATGAAATTTGGTACAGGGAGGTTTTTGGGCACAAGGACGAACGCTATTGAATTTGGAAGGAATCGGATCAAATTTAGATATAGCTCCCATATATATGTATCGCCCGATTTCGACAAATGGTGTCACGTTAGCTTTTTTTCAAACGGATCGTCACCAAATTTGGCAAAGGGTAATCTTTTCCATCGCCCTTCAAGTCTGCAAAATTTCATCCAAATCGGTTCAGATTTAGATATAGCTCTCATATATATGTATCGCGCGATTTTCCCAAATTTGATCACAAAACCCTTATTTATAAACCGATCTTACTCAAAGTTGGCTAAACGTAATATTCTATAGCACTAAATATATGTGCAAAAAATCATTGAAATCGGTTCAGATTAAGCTATAGCTCCCATATATATTTACCACCCGATCTTTCTAAATTTGGCCATAAAAGCCTTATTTATCAACCGATAGTACTCAAAGTTGGCCAAATATAATCCTCTATAGCAGTAACTGTATGTTCAAAATTTCATTGAAATCGGTTCAGGGTGAGATATAGCTCCCATATAATGTATCACCCGATTTTACCAAATTTGGCCATAAATCTCTTATTTATCAACCGATCTTACTCAAACTTGGCTTACTATAATCATTTATAATACTAGCAATATGTGCAAAAAATCATCGAGATCGGTTCTGATTTAGCTATAGCTCCCATACATATATGTATCGCCCGATGTTTCCAAATTTGGACATAAAATCCTTATTTATCAACCGATCTTACTAAAATTTTGCACAAAGTAACCTTCTTTGTGAAAAATTTGTTGATATTGCACCAAACCTGCGAAATATCGTCCAAATCGGTTCAGATTTAGATATAGCTCCTATATATATGTAGCGCCCGATTTTGAAAAATTTACCCCTAATAAACTTATTTTTGACCATAGTGGCCTCATTTATTAACCGATCTTACCCAAATTCAGCAAATGGTAAACTACTGCAGTATCACCCAAACCTGCAACATATCATCCAAATCGCTTCAGATTTATATACAATGGACTATTCATTCCATTATGATACTGCATTGGTGAACTTCTTTCTTATCACCGGATGCTGCCCGATTCCATGTTAAGCTTAATGACAAGGGACCACCTTTTTATAGCTGAGTCTGAAGGGCGTTTCACATTGCAATATAAGACCACTTAGAGAAGCTTTGAAACCCTCAGAAATGTCACCAGCATTACTGAGGTGGGATAATCCTCCGCTGAAAAACTTTTTGGTGCTCGGTAGAAGCAAGATTGTTTGTTTGGTTGTTGGTCGAATATCTATGAGAATTGGCTTGTCCCAAGCAGGCACTGATTTTTTCTCTTCTGCGAAAATGCATTAAATTTAAATAACTAGTGTCAAGTGCCCAAAACCGAAATTTATACTAAAACTAAATGAAAGTCTTATATTGAACAAGTCTTCTTGGTTTCATAAAGATTTAAAGAGCACTCAAGCTAAATGCTCTTGGTTTCATAAAGATTTCCAGAGCACTCATTTATGCTGCAAATCCAGTGGATTATTTTATTTGATTTATTATAAATTTCACAATAATCGCAATTTCATTTCACTTTCCCTTTGTCTCTGACTTTCACTTACAAGGTAATTCGTAAATTCTGAGAAAATATATGTTTAGAAAATTCCAAACAATATGAAATATATTAATTGAAATGTTAAGTACTACAACAATAAAATTACAAATATATGTATAGTAAGTCGGTAAAAGTTCTTTACAATGCCACAACAAAATCAATTAACTACCAAGGACACTAAGTACAAAGCAAAATTACAAAAGAGACTTCTGGGCCCGCTGTAGCCTTTCTTATGAAAAAATCCTTCAATTAACATTCCATGGAGATATGGGATCAAAAGAAAATCTTTTTATATGTTCTGCTCATAAAACAAATAAACAATAATAATCTCTTCTGTCCTAAGCCATCTTCTACTCGTTCTCCTCTTTCTTTGCCTTTATGGAGATTTTCCCGTTGGTTTTTATTAAAAATACATTTTTGTGACATTTTCGCATTAAAATGCAACAGAATAAAAAATACATTCTCGACCTAAGAACCAAGACTGAAAGCAAGACTAAAAAAAGCAAAAATGTGTGTGCTGCTCACAGGATGCGAGTATGTAACCTCTGAACTTTTCTAATTAAGTTTGCCTCAAGAGAAAGTTATGCCTTTCATAACGACGAAATTAAAGTCACATAGAATAACAAGAAAATCGACAGGTACAGGAGAACTCTTAAACAATACGAGCTTCGTTGGGTTGTGCAGCATTCGATACCCGCATCAATGCTTCTTATTGCCGGGCTTTTAAGAACAACAGAGAAGTGACTTCGACAGCAACCACATCACCAACAATTCGAAGAACAAATAATTTTTACTTGTTTATCGAGAGACTTAAGCTGTTTGTTCTTAGCTTTTCGAGTTTGTTGTTATTGTACTCAAAGGACACCTCTTTGTATGGCTCTTTATTTTAGGCCACAAGGAAGAATGTCATTAAATTGTTATCACAGGATTCCAAAGGGAAAACATTCATTATTATTTTTTTCTCTTCTTTGTTATGTGACTTCATATTAGCAGTGGTAAAACTTCCCCATTTGTCTGTAATATACGAGATTATTATTAAAAAAACAAATATGATAAAAAATCAATAAGTTTGTGTATACATATGGTGGAAAGTGGTGGGGGGGTGGTGGTATAGCTAGCACGAGAAGACGCACTAGTTTCTAAGGCTGTGTTTGTGTGTGCGTGATGTCACAGAATCACTGAACTGGGCAAGATTTGCTACAGAATCTTTAAACCTCTATAAAAATATAGTTCTTCGAAGTATTTCCATTTAATTGGACATATTTCTTTATTGGACAATTTACTTTAATGTCTAATAGGTGAAAAAGCTCTTAAGTTTGATTTGTGTGTGATGTCTCTTGTTATCGATATCGTTAGATTAGATGACAAGTATATGTACAAACAGGCACATTTCTTGCATTCGGTTTTCATCATCTCATAACAAACATAGAATAACTCTCAAAAAAAGGTTTACTTGGATCCAAAGATTTTGACCTTCCTTTAAGGATTTTGGTATTGATTCCGAGCCAAAGATGCTGCTTCTTTAAAATAAGGATTTTTTTTGCGACGTATCTGGCCTTAAATCTAGGATCTATAAAATTAAAATTAGGATACAGATCTCATTTATCGAAGTTTCATTCTATGTTTCCGGTATATTAATAAATCTATTCACGAAAAAACAAATGCCAGCTTAAAAATCCAAATTATGACGGATATTTCGAAATAAAAAACATTTTCTTAATTCAAAAAAAAAAAAAAAACTTTAAACCAAAGATGCTAAATCCTCAAAATAAGTCTTAGCATATATTTGAAGTGTTTTTATCTTGAATCTAAAGATTCAATATTTCTGTTAATTTAAAAACGATTTCTTTAAATCAAAAATGTGTTTCTTTACTTTAAGAAAAATTTGCCTTAGTTTAAAGACATGCAACTTTAACGAAGGGATGCAAATTTTCAAAATGTGTGTCCTAAATTTAATGAAAAAAATTTTTGAAGCAAAGATTATAAAATTTCTTTTAATTAAAATTTCATTCTTTTAAATAAATTTGTTTTTAATAATGTGTAAACTTCGCATCCTAAAATTGAGGTTGCGTAATCTTTAATATGACGTAAATATTTTTTTTCAGTGAACTAACGCAAATCTACCAATATGAATAAATAATTCAATAGTCACCCAGCTTAAAAAAAATTTGGAAGTTCTTCTAAAGGCACAACTTTAAAAGCACTTCCAAAAATTTCCTCCCAAAGAAGTTCTTTATTCTAGCTGCACAGGAAGTTCTTTTAATTAAATTTTTTATAACTCGACTTTTTCATATTTTTAATGGCAAATTAAAATTTAAAATAGATTAAGAATAAATAAAACGGTAAAAATTATTTAAATTTTTCTGAAAAAAAATGCCAAATTGATTCTAGAAAAATTGCTAATTTTTGAACATATTTGGTGCCAAACGTTCGACACATTAAAACTCATAAAAACAATTTTAAAAATTATTTATTTGGCACAATATCACAAAATTTCTTAGTTCCCATCCAAAACACTGAATTCGCATCACACCTTAAGAAGTGATGAAAATCCAGTGCAACTGCTGTTAAAACGGTGGACATCCGTTCTATGACAAGCCCATGATAAATTCGTCGCTTCTGCTCCAATTTTGCACCACTTCCGAAATTTGGCTTGCGGAGCGTCAAAGAGAAGCAAATTTCATCCGATCCGGCTGAAATTTGGAACATGATGTTGGTATATGGTCTCTAACAAGCATGGAAAAATTGATCCACATCGGTCCATAATTATATATAGCACCCATATAAACCGATCCCCAGATTTGGCTTGCGGAGCCTCAAAGAGAAGCAAATTTCATCCGATCCAGCTGAAATTTGGAACATGATGTTGGTATATGGTCTCTAACAACCATGCAAAAATTGGTTCATATCGGTTCATAATTATATATAGCCCCCATATAAACCGATCCCCATATTTTACCTCCGTAGCCTCTTGAAGGAAAAAAATTCATCCGATCCGGTTGAAATTTGGTACATTTCGCTAGAGTATGGCCGACAACAACCATGTCAAAATTGGTCCGTATCGATCTATATTATATATAGCCCCCAAATAAACCGATCGCCAATAACAGAACTTACCAAAATTTTATTGTCATAGAAAATGTTTTATTTCTATAGAAATTTTTGTCAAAATTTTATTCCTATAGAAAATGTTGTCAACATTTTATGTCTTTTTGTCAGAATTTTATTTCTGTAGAAAAGTTTCATTTCATAGTTGGAGAGGAATATTTTGCAAAATCTTCCTAAATATCAATAATTCTACCAATCTACCAAACAGTAAAAAATCTGCCATTTTTGGTAGACTCGTGTTCATAATTGTATAAAGCCCCCATATAGACCGACACCCATATTTCAATTCTGGCTCTATGATTGCCGCACAAAAGTTCATATCGGTTCATAATTATTTCTTCCCTATATATGTATACCGGTCAAGAACCGAATATATACGTATTTAATCGACCTTTCTTTTGTCTACTACATATCCCGCATGGACTAACTTACAATTTAGAAGATAATGTTTAGAAGTTTTAAAATGCCTTGCCATCGGCCGCAAACCAAGTAATTCAATTGTGGATGACCGTCTTTAGTAGAAGTTTCTAACAGTTTGTAAGCCCACACACTATACACTGGGCTACGTAGCACCACGGGAGCCACGGTGGTGCAATGGTTAGCATGCCCGCCTTACGTAAACAAGTTCGTGGGTTCGATTCCTGCTTCGACCGAACACCAAAAAGTTTTTCAGCTGTGGATTATCCCACCTCAGTAATGCTAGTGATATTTTTGAGGGTTTCAAAGCTTCTCTAAGTGGTTTCATTGCTATGTGGAACGCCGTTGGGACTCGGCTATAAAAAGGAGGTCCCTTGTCATTGAGCTTAACATGGAATCGGGCAGCACTAAGAGAGAAGTTCACCAATGTGGTATCACAATGGACTGAATAGTCTAAGTGAGCCTGATACATCGGGCTGCCACCTAACCTAACCTATTGTAATCAACATATTACAAGCAGTTATATTTATAAAGCATAGTTTTCGGCGCCCAGGAGCCGATGTAAAGAAACTTTATTTGGCAGAAACATACATTTAGTTTGCCACTGTGGAAATGGTTAGCATGCCCGCCTGCATTTAAAGGGTCGTGAGTTCAATCCCTGCTGCAAACGAACACTAAAAATTTGTTTTTATATATATTTACATATATTTCAAAAATGTTTGTTAGATTCCCAAAATATGTTCGACATTACATACTACTATATTAAACTTTTACTAACTTAAAACTTAAAAATGTGTCTTTATGAAGACTTAAAGTGAGAAAAGAACAATGCTTGAAATAAACGAAATGGATTATGTTTTTGGATTAAAGATTATTTTTTATTGCAGAAATAAAAAATTTGTACCAAAAAAAAAGTTTTTTTGGTGCTAAAAGTTTCGAATTTTCGAAGCAGTTCAAAAAACTCTAACAAGAGAGACAAAAAACGTTTTCAGTTAACCAACAGAGAAAATGTTTGTTTGTCAAATTTATTTGGGCAAAGCCCTTTAGACTGCAAGATTGTGGGATGGATAGCAGCGAAACTATCGACCAATTATAAGAATAAATTCGGATAATTCACTAACCATAGTGAATTACACTTCAATCTAGATACAAGAAGAAATAGCAAAATCAAAATATAATAGTTTTTATTCCTCATCGTAGCGGGTTACTTCATAATATATAGAATTTTTGGCGGTTTTCAAGAAAATCGATTCAAATGGTACGCTTCATGAAGTTAAATCTAAAACATATCGTCTAATTGTGCAAGAAAATCCAAAGAAATAACCACATTCTTATGGAAGAAAATCTAAACCATTACCAAAATCAGAAACCATTAAAAGAAGGAACAAGTATATACGGCCGTAAGTTCGGCCAGGCCGAATCTCATGTACCCTCCACCATGAATAGCGTAGAAACTTCTATTACAGACTTTTGCGGTAACACTTGCCGATGGTATTTTAAAATTTCTTAACACCATCTTCTAAATTGTAAGGTAGTCCATACGGGGTACATATTAAAGGCCGATTAAATGGGTATATCATAGAGTTTGACAAAATTTTCTATAGAAATACAATTTTTACAAAATTTTCTATAGAAATAAAATTCTGATAAAATCTATAGAAATAAAATTTTGATAAAATTTTGACAAAATTTTCTATACAAATAAAATTTTGAAAAAGTTTTTATAGAAATAAAATTTTGACAAATTTTCTATAGAAATAAAATTTGAATTTAAATTTAAAATTTAATCTTGACAAAATTTTGTATCCTAATAAAAATTTGACAAAATTTTCTATAGAAATAAAATGTTGGTAGTTTATTTTTGGCGATATGGACCAGTTTTTGTGTGATTGGGATGCGCTATATATTACTATAGACCGATATGGACCAATTTTGGCATTGTTGTTAGCGGCCATATACTAGCTTAATGTACCAAATTTCAACCGAACCGGATGAATTTTGCTCCTCCAAGAGGTTCCGGAGGTCAAATTTGGGAATCGATTTATATGGGGACTATATATAATTATGAACCGATATGGACCAATTTTTCCATGGTTGTTAGAGACCATATACTAACACCACGTACCAAATTTCAACCGGATCGGATGAAATTTGCTTCTCTAAGAGACTCCGCAAGTCAAATATGGGGATCGGTTTATATGGGATCTCTATATAATTATGGACCGATATGGATCAATTTTTTATGGTTGTTAGAGACCCTATACTAATACCACGTACCAAATTTCAACCGAATCGGATGAATCTAAGAGACTCCGCAAGTCAAATCTGGGGGTCGGTTTATATGGGGGCTATACATAAAACTGGTCCAATATGGTCCATTTGCAATACCATCCGACCTACATCAATAACAACTAATTATGCCAAGTTTCAAGTCGATAGCTTGTTTCGTTCGGAAGTTAGCGTGATTTCAACAGACGTACCGACATGCTTAGATCGACTCAGAATTTCACCACGACCCAGAATATATATACTTTATGGGGTCTTAGAACAATATTGCGATGTGTTACAAACGGAATGAAAAAGTTAATATACCCCCATCCTATGGTGGAGGGTATAAAAAATAGGAAAAATTTAGTTCTGCGTTTTAATTTCAGGCAAATAGGATACAAATGTTGGTGTCCAGAAGTCCTAGAAATAAAATCGAGAGATACGTTAGGTTTGTCATAGCCCAAAACATGGACCCAAACTGAGCACACATCTTTGTGGACTTAAAATATTTCTCGATTCCCAAATTAAGTCAAATCTAATAAGAAATTTCCCCGACATTAATCCTGAAAAAACTTTTTGGTGTTTGGTCAAAATTGGAATTAACTTCTGATCCTTTGTATGCAAGGCTGGCATGGTAGCTGGAGTCTGACTTGAAAGTCTAGTTTTCGAATTTCAAGCAAATCGGATAACAAGAAGTAAAATCGTGAGATCGGTCTATTTGACACAGCTCTATATATCTGATATAGCCCATCTACGAATTTAACTTACCAGCAGACAAAATTTGCGTGTAAATATCAATACTATTGCTTTATACTTATAGGCCGTATCATGATAACAACAGACATACTGACGTGTTAGATCGTCTTACGGTACGGTCACAATGGGTAAATATTTGACAGAAATCATACCAGCCCATGCTTTTAGCCTTTATTAGGTGTATAAAATCATAATTGAAATATATTTCAAAAACAGATATTTCGAAAATGGTCCTGGAAAAAAGTTAGACACTAATTTTGGTCAAATATTTGCGCAAAATATTGTCAAATATATGCCCAGAATATATATATTTTATATAGTCGCAGACAGATATTTCGATATGTTACAAAAGCAATAACAATCGTGTTATATCCCCCATCCCTAGCTTATGGTGGTGCATAAAAAATATATATATCTCCAATTGGGCTCGTTTGGGCTATCACTTAGTCGGTTAAGCACAAGTTTATCTCTTCTTGCTTGTATTCACACATTTCTTTTTAATATATTCATATTTCCGATTGAATTAAAAACATTATTTAATAATTTAGCATTCAATTTATCATTCATGATATTCATTAAACTAATTTTTACATCATTGAATAAAATTGTATAATAAATTTTGTCAATTTGTATTTTTTGTATTTTAGCAAAAAAAATTTAATTTATTCATTAATTGATTACATTTATACCGTATATTTATTAATTACGCTTACATTATCACGGTTTCTATATAATATAATAAATAATGAGTAATGATATACGGAAATATTATTTCAAAATCATTATTAAAATATCAATAAATTAATTATTGTCACGCCAAGAATTAATGAGTAATAATAATTAAAATAAATAGTCATACAAGAAAAACAAAACAAACTTCTATGGATTGATATCAACTAAATATTATTGTATGTTAATTTAGGTATTATAGCCATTTTATTAATTTGTTCTTTATTGAATTACTCAACAAATTGCATCATCTTATGCAAATAAGAAAAAATTTAATTCGAGCGATAAGTTCAACCCACCCGCCGTATCGGCCATACGTTGCTTCTTCGGAGTAACACTTTTTTATATTGATTTGCATTCTTATGAGGAAGCCATAAATTGGGTCAATTCGCAGATTGAGTTAAACGACGAGTCGTGTTTTTGTCAGATTGCCACAATCTCGGACAGATTTCGATTGATCTGTATGTTACCTTTGTTTTTCGGAATAAATTCTCAAACATTTGAAAAATCTTGAATTTTTAATTTTTGCTCCCATTAAATGTCAGTTTAGAAATCCAAATTAAAATAGATAAAATAAACTTACATTTGATTTCGTCTTCGATTCTTTTGTTTCTTTTTTTGTGTACAAACAACAACTACATCTGCTAACGTACAGAAACCAAAAGCTCAACAAGTGATTCGAAGCCAAAAAGTTTAGACAATGTAGTATCTAGGACCAATATTTCTTGTAGCCATATTTTGAAGCAGATCATAGGTATTATAGAGCAACCGTGGGTTCAAATCCAATTTCGCCCAAACACCAAAAAGCAGAAGGGGATTATCCCATCCAGTAATGCTGGTGGCATTTTTGAGTGTGGAACACCGTTCCACACTCATTAGTCTAAGTGAGCCTGAAATATCGGGGTACCGCTATACCTAACTTAATCAAACCTACGTATTATAGCTGATCACATGGTGGTTTAAGATATGAAAATAGGCTTGCTAGGTGTCCGGGATTCGCCTTGATTGTCGCGGAATTTCGTCTCCAAGAAGTGTCCTGAATCTATTACAAGATTTGCCAAAAATCCCGAAGTTTCAATTACTCAAGACATATGTCTTAATTTTTTTCACTTACAGATACAAATCAAATTACCATCACTGTCTTTCGAATCAACAGCTGTCACTTGAGCAGTAAATGTAGAAAAATATACGCAAATATGTATTTTTATAAATTCAGTTCACGGTAAGAGTCCAATTATATTCAAGTCTGTATTCCCTACCAATATATTGGAGTTCGATTTTGTCCCCATCACTACCATAAACTCTTTAGTGACATTATAACAATCGTCATCTGTGGCGTAATATACCCAAATCCCTGTCCAGGGCGATAGCAAAATTCCCAGTATCAGAAGACACTACAAAGGAAACAGCGATTGCCACCTCTGAGCTAAATTTTGTTTGCTATAACCGAAAGTAATATGCTGGTAAATATGGGATTAAGCATCCGACTTTTAAGAAACAACTTTTCTAAAAATTTCGATGTTTGATCTCAAATAATCGCGGCCATCTTGGGAGAATGTTTCAGAGGTTCCAACATATTTAGGAATTTCAAAATCTGCAGGCAATAAATTTGAACAGTTTTTTGAACAGTCCCCATTTTCGGCAACCATCATCTGGAAACCCTCTATGAAAATGAGATTAAATAATTCGAAGTAATATACATTGACATAAAAAAGAGAAAAATCTTCAATACAATTATAAACCAAATGTCACTTTAACGGTTATTTTATAATTGTTCACTCCTTTCAATGTAGCCTTTTCTTTTTAAATTTGTCTGCAGTATTTTTAATATACATTAAATTTTCCCTCTCGTTTTTTTTTCATTCCTCCATTCCATCTTGTTCCCATCAATTACCTATTTCGAAGTAAGCCATCATTACTTTATTCCATCAACACATCATTGTAAAAGAAAATGCACAACTTAAGATGAAATTCCCTTCATGACTTCCAATACCTTTAAAAATTTCACCAATCAATGATTGCGGAACACTTTATGATTATTACAACGAGTACACTTACTTATGCCTTCCTTTCATTCGGGGATGTGATGCGGTTCCTGGCCATGGCCACAAGTGATTTACTTTCATAACGAACATCACGAACTTTAGAGTACATAGAGAATGGTGGAGTGAGATGCCTGCCGCATTTGAGGTCTGAAACACGAAGGAAGGAATGCTTTTCGGTGTACGAGGGCAGTTCGGAAACTCCTTATCCTAGCACAAAAAGCGTGGTATAAACAGAAAAAAGTTAAGTGTTTTAGAAACTTCCATCTCTGTTATTAATACATGTTAAATTTTGTTTCGATCTGGCAAATCCTTCATATAGAAACAGGTGTTCAAAAAAGACGCATCCGCAATTTACGCAATTTTACAATGGAAAAATTAGAAATGCGTGTTGTCATTAAATATTTATATAAAAAAGGTTTATCGGGACAAGAAATTCATAATGATATGGTGAATGTGTTAGGTGAAAGTGCTCCTTCATATGCAACAGTAAAAAATTGAGTTGCTGAATTCAAACGTGGTCGTACAACCATTGAAGATGAACCACGTAGTGGACGTCCAAAAACAGCAACAACAACAGAAATTGTAGCCCCAAAGTGCATGATATGGTATTAAATGATCGACGAATAAAAGTGCGTGAAATTCCTATTATCAGGGACATCTCAAATGATCGAGTCCATTTAATTTTGCATGAAGAACTACAGATGAAACAAGTAAGGAAAGTCTAAAGTCGGGCGGGGCCGACTATATTATACCCTGCACCACTTTGTAGATCTAAATTTTCGATACCATATCACATCCGTTAAATGTGTTGGGGGCTATATAAAGGGTGATTTGTTAAGAGCTTGATAACTTTTTTTTTTAAAAAAACGCATAAAATTTGCAAAATCTCATCGGTTCTTTATTTGAAACGTTAGATTGGTCCATGACATTTACTTTTTGAAGATAATTTCATTTAAATGTTGACCGCGGCTGCGTCTTAGGTGGTCCATTCGGAAAGTCCAATTTTGGGCAACTTTTTCGAGCATTTCGGCCGGAATAGCCCGAATTTCTTCGGAAATGTTGTCTTCCAAAGCTGGAATAGTTGCTGGCTTATTTCTGTAGACTTTAGACTTGACGTAGCCCCACAAAAAATAGTCTAAAGGCGTCAAATCGCATGATCTTTGTGGCCAACTTACCGGTCCATTTCTTGAGATGAATTGTTCTCCGAAGTTTTCCCTCAAAATGGCCATAGAATCGCGAGCTGTGTGGCATGTAGCGCCATCTTGTTGAAACCACATGTCAACCAAGTTCAGTTCTTCCATTTTTGGCAACAAAAAGTTTGTTAGCATCGAACGATAGCGATCGCCATTCACCGTAACGTTGCGTCCAACAGCATCTTTGAAAAAATACGGTCCAATGATTCCACCAGCGTACAAACCACACCAAACAGTGCATTTTTCGGGATGCATGGGCAGTTCTTGAACGGCTTCTGGTTGCTCTTCACTCCAAATGCGGCAATTTTGCTTATTTACGTAGCCATTCAACCAGAAATGAGCCTCATCGCTGAACAAAATTTGTCGCGAAACACATTTCGAACCGAACACTGATTTTGGTAATAAAATTCAATGATTTGCAAGCGTTGCTCGTTAGTAAGTCTATTCATGATGAAATGTCAAAGCATACTGAGCATCTTTCTCTTTGACACCATGTCTGAAATCCCACGTGATCTGTCAAATACTAATGCATGAAAATCCTAACCTCAAAAGAATCACCCTTTATAAAGGTTTGTCCCAAATACATACATTTAAATATCACTCGATCTGGACAGAATTTGATAGACTTCTACAAAATCTATAGACTCAAAATTTAAGTCGGCTAATGGACTAGGGTGGAACACAATGTTAGTAAAAAAATATGGGAAACATTTAAATCTGAAGCAATTTTAAGGAAACTTCGAAAAAGTTTATTTATGGTTTATCGCTCGATATATATGTATTAGAAGTTTAGGAAAATTAGAGTCATTTTTACAACTTTTCGACTAAGCAGTGGCGATTTTACAAGGAAAATGTTGGTATTTTGACCATTTTTGTCGAAATAAGAAAAACATATATATAGGAGCTATATCGAAATCTGAACCGATTTCAATCAAATTTGGCACATATGACTATATTACTAATTGTACTCCTAGTGCAAAATTTCAACCAAATTGGGCCAAAACTCTGGCTTCTGGGGCCATATAAGTCCATATCGGGCGAAAACTATATATGGAAGCTATATCTAAATCTGAACCGATTTCAACCAAATTTGGCACGCATAGCTACAATGCTAATTCTACTCTCTGTACAAAATTTCAATTATATCGGAGTAAAAGATTGGCCACTGTGGTCATATGAGTGTAAATCGGGCGAAAGCTATATATGGAAGATATATCTAAATCTGAACCGATTTCAACCAAATTTGGCACGCATAGCTACTATGCTAATTCTACTCTCTGTGCAAAATTTCAATTAAATCGGAGTAAAAGATTGGCCTCTGTGGTCATATGAGTGTAAATCGGGCGAAAGCTATATATGGGAGCTATATCTAAATCTGAACCGATTTCAACCAAATTTGGCACACATAGCTACAATGCTAATTCTACTCCCTGTGCAAAATGTCAACTAAATCGGAGCAAAAAATTGGCCTCTGTGGTCATTTGAGTGTAAATCGGTCGAAAGCTATATATGGGAGCTATATCTAAATCTGAACCGATTTCCACCAAATATGACACGCACAACTATAATGCTAATTCTACTCCCTGTGCAAAATTTCAACTAAATCGGAGCAAAAAATTGGCCTCTGTGGGCAAAGCAGTGTAAATCGGGCGAAAGCTATATATGGGAGCTATATCTAAATCTGAACCGATTTGGATGATATTTTGCAAGTTTTTCGAGACTCATAAAATATTCGGATGTACGGAATTTGAGGAAAATCGGTTGATATACACGCCAATTATGACCAGATCGGTGAAAAATATATATGGCAGCTATATCTAAATCTGAACCGATTTTTTCCAAAATCAATAGGGATCGTCTTTGAGCCGAAACAGGACCCTATACCAAATTTTAGGACAATCGGACTAAAACTGCGAGCTGTACTTTGCACACAAAAATACATCAACCGACAGACGGACAGACAGACGGACATCGCTAAATCGACTCAGAATTTAATTCTATGACGATCGGTATACTAAACGATGGGTCTCAGACTTTTCCTTCTTGGCGTTACATACAAATGCACAAACTTATTATACCCTGTACCACAGTAGTGGTGAAGGGTATAAAAAGCTGTCTGCAAGATGGGTGCCGCATTTGTTAACAGTCGATCAAAAACGCATAAGAATGAACATTTCTCAAGCTTGTTTGGTTCGTTTTAAGCGAAATAAAATGGATTTTAAGCGTCGTTTCATAACTGTTGATGAGACATGGATCCACCACTATACTCCAGAGGCAAAAGAACAATCCAAACAATGGACTGAAACTGGAGGAAGTGCTCCAAAGAAGGCAAAAACAATTCAATCGGCTGGTAAGGTTATGACAACGGGTTTTTCGGACTTCAAAGGTATTTTATTGATTGACTATCTGTAAAAGGCTAAAACAATAAACTCAGAGTACTACTGCAACTTTTGGATCAATTAAATGTACAAATTCGAGAAAAACGTCCTGGCTTACAACACAAAAAAAAATAATTTTTCATCAAGACAACGCACCAGCGCACAAGAGTATTCTCCTGATTTAGCTCCCAGTGACTTTAACTTGTTCCCAAATCTAAAAAAAATCCTTGCTGACAAGCGTTTTACCTCAAATGAAGATGCAATTACAGTTGTAAACCACTATTTTGAAGACCTTGAGGAAAACTATTTTAATCAAGGGATAGAATTGCTAGAAAACCGTTGGACTAAGTGTATTGAAGTTTCAGGAGATTATATTGAAAAATAAAAATATTTTTGAAAAATTAACTATTTTCTTTCATTGATAGGCTAAGAAGTTTCCGAACCGCCCTCGTATATGGGTAAATTTGTAAAAGGTAGGAAGCAGCATTGGCTAAAGATAAACACACTTGAATCCATCAGAAAAGAGGCTTTCAATAAACACTGAAGTAAAATGAGGGCGATGTACAAAGTTTGTATACTGCTTGCAACATTAATATGACCAAATATTTGGTAAACCAAAATGAAAAGTTTGAAAATTTTATTGAACTTTAAAGCTACTTTTTCTATAGAAACTAATTGTATAATCTGTTTATAACTTGTTGTACCCTCCACCATAGGATGGGGGTATATTAACTTTGTCATTCCGTTTGTAAAACATCGAAATATTGCTCTAAGACACCATAAAGTAATTATATTCTGGGTCGTGGTGAAATTCTGAGTCGATCTAAGCATGTCCGTCTGTCCACCCGTCTGTTGAAATCACGCTATCTTCCAATCAAAACAAGCTATCGAATTGAAACTTGCCACAAGTAGTTATTATTGATGTAGATCGGATGGTATTGCAAATGGGCCATATTGGTCCACTTTTACGTATAACCCCCATATAAACGGACCCCCATATTTGGCTTGCGGAACCTCTAAGATAACCATATTTCATGCGATCTGGCTGAAATTTTGTACGTGGTGTTAGTATATGGTCTCTAAAGATCATGCCAAAATTGGTCCATGTCGGCCCATAATTATATATAGCCCCCATGTAAATCGATTCCCAAATTTGGCTTGCAGATCCTCTAAGAGAATCAAGTTTCATCCGATCCGGCTGAAATTTGGTACATGTTATTAGTATAAGGTGTCTAACAACCATGCATAAATTGGTCCATATCGGTCCATAATTATATATAGCCCCCATAGAAACCGGCCCTCAGATTTGACCTCCGGAGCCTATTGGAAGAGCAAAACTCATCCGATCCGTTTAAAATTTGGAGTTTGGTTTTAGTATGTGGTCTTTAACAACCATACAAAAATTGGTCCATAATTATATATAGTCCCCATATAAACCGATCCCCAGATTTGAACTCCGGAGCCTCTTGGAGTAGTAAATTTCATCGAGCCGGTTGAAATTTGGTACGTGGTCTAAGTATTTAGTCTTTAAAAACCATTCAAAAATTCGTCCATATGGGTCCAATTATATATAGCCCCCATATAAACCATTCCCCAGATTTGACCTCCGAAACCTCTTGGAGGAGTAAAATTCATCCGATTCGGTTGAAATTTTTACATTGTGCTAATATATGGCCGCTAACAACCATACCAACTTGAAACTTAGCACAAGTAGTTGTTGTTGATGTAGATCGGATGGTATTGCAAATGGGCCATATTGGTCCACTTTTACGTATAGCCCCCATATAAACGGACCGCCAGATTTGGCTTACGGAGCCTCTAATAGAAGCAAATTTCATCCGATCCGGCTGAAATTTTGTACATGGTGTTAGTATGTGGTCTCTAACAACCATGGAAAAATTGGTCCACATCGGTCCATAATTATATATAGCACCCATATAAACCGATCCCCAGATTTGGCTTGCGGAGCCTCTAAGAGAAGAAAATTTCATCCGATCCGGCTGAAATTTGGCACATGGTGTGAGTATATGGTTTCTAACAACCATGCAAAAATTGGTCCACATCGGTCAATAATTATATATAGCCCCCACATAAATCGATCCCCCGATTTGGCTTGCGGAGCCTCTAAGAGAAGCAAATATTATCCGATCCGGCTGAAATTTGATACATGGTGGTAGTGCCTTTTGGAGAAGCAAAATTCATCCGATCTGGTTGAAATTTGGTACGTGGTGGTAGTATATGATATTTAACAACCATACCAAAAGTGGTTCATATCAGTCCATAATCATATATAGCCCCCATATAAGCCGATCCCGAGATTTGGTTTTGGAGCCTCTCGGAGGAGCAAATTTCATCCGAGTCAGTTGAAATTTGGTACATTGTGCTAGTATATGACTGTTAACAACCATGCCTAACTAGGTCCATATCGGTCTATAGTTATCTATAGCCCTCAGATAACTCGATCCCCAATCACACAAAATTGGTCCATATCGGTTAGCAATTGTATATAGCCGCCTTATAAAGAGACCCCCATATTTCAATTCGGCTCTCTAATTACCGCTCAAAACTTCATATATGTTGGTAATTATTTATACACTTCCCTGTATACCATATACCGGGTCAAGAACTGAAATATATACGTACTTAATCTGTTTTTGTCTAATATATACCACGTATGGACTAACTTACAATTTAGGGGACAATGTTAAGAAGTTTTAAGATGGCAAAGTCATCGGCAAGTATTACCACAACCCAAGTAATTCAATTATGGATGACATTTTTTAGTAGAACTTTCTACGCAATCCATGGTGGAGGGAATTTACGGCTGTATATACTTGTTTGCATTGAATATGAGCATACAATTTGATCAACATAAGGGATAAAGGTTCCAGTCATATATAGAACAAGTAAGGAAAGTCTAAAGTCTGGCGGGGCCGACTATATTATACCCTTCACCACTTTGTAGATCTAAATTTTCGATACCATATCACATCCGTCAAATGTGTGATATATATAAAAGTTTGTCCCAACTACATGCATCTAAATATCACTCGATTTGGATAGAATTTGATAGACTTTTACAAAATCTATAGACTCAAAATTTAAGTTGGCTAATGCACTAGGGTGGAACAGAATTTTAGTAAAAAAAATATGGGAAACATTTAAATCTGAAGCAATTTTAAGGAAACTTCTCAAAAGTTTATTTATGATTTATATATATGTATTAAAAGTTTAGGAAAAAAAGAGTCATTTTTACAACTTTTCGACTAAGCAGTGAAAATTGAACAAGGAAAATGTGGGTATTTTGACCATTTTTGTCGAAATCAGAAAAACATATATATGGGAGCTATATCTAAATCTGAACCGATTTCAACCAAATTTGGCACGCATAGCTAAAATGCTAATTCTACTCCCTGTGCAAAATTTCATCTAAATCGGAGTTAAAAATTGGCCTCTGTGGTCATATGAGTGTAAATCGGGCGAAAAATATATATCTAAATCTGAACTGATTTCAACCGAATTTGGTACAATTACCGATACTATAAAACGTACTCCTTGTGCAAAATTTGAAGCAAGTCAGGGCAAAACTTTGGCTTTTGAGGCCATATAAGTCCAAATCGGACGAAAGATATATATGGGAGCTATATCTAAATCTGAACCGATTGCAATCAAATTTGGCACACATGACTATGCTACCAATTGTACTCCTGTGTAAAATTGCAAGCTAATCGGGATAAAACTCTGGCTTCTGGGTCCATATAAGTGCATATCGGGCGAAAGATATATATGGGAGCTATATCTAAATCTGAATCGATTTCAACCAAATTTGGCACGCATAGCTATAGTGCTAAATTTACTCCCTGTGCAAAATTTCAACCAAATTCGACCACTAATCAGGCTTCTGGGGCCATATAAGTCCATATCGGGCGAAAGATATATATGTGAGCTATATCTAAATCTGAACCGATTTCAATAAAATTTTGCACATACGACTATACGACTAAGTGTTATGTTTTTACAAAATTTCAAGCAAATCGGTAAAAAATCTGGCTGCTGGGTCCATATTAGTGCATATAGGGCGAAAGATATATATGGGAGCTATATCTAAATCTGAACCGATTTCTTCCAAAATCAATATTCTGTTCCAAATTAGGAACATGTGCCAAATTTGAAGGCGATTGGACTTAAATTGCGACCTAGACTTTGATCACAAAAATGTGTTCACAGACAGACGGACGGACATGGTTATATCGACTCAGGGACCCACCCTGAGCATTATTGCCAAAGACACCATGTGTCTATCGCGTCTCCTTCTGGGTGTTACAAACATATGCACTAACTTATAATACCCTGTGGCACAGGGTATAAAAAGTATTTAAGAATTATTTTTCGTTGTAAAGGGATTTTGAATCACCAGGCATCTCTAACTCACATTTGTGGCTATTATTCTTTGACATTTTACATGTAGAAACTACGTCTTTACACAACTGGAACGATTATACTGATAATGTATTGGCTTAAAAATGGATCAATAGGGATCGTCTTTGAGCCGAAACAGGACCCTATACCAAATTTTAGGACAATCGGACTAAAACTGCGAGCTGTACTTTGCACACAAAAATACATCAACCGACAGACGGACAGACAGACGGACATCGCTAAATCGACTCAGAATTTAATTCTATGACGATCGGTATACTAAACGATGGGTCTCAGACTTTTCCTTCTTGGCGTTACATACAAATGCACAAACTTATTATACCCTGTACCACAGTAGTGGTGAAGGGTATAAAAAGCTGTCTGCAAGATGGGTGCCGCATTTGTTAACAGTCGATCAAAAACGCATAAGAATGAACATTTCTCAAGCTTGTTTGGTTCGTTTTAAGCGAAATAAAATGGATTTTAAGCGTCGTTTCATAACTGTTGATGAGACATGGATCCACCACTATACTCCAGAGGCAAAAGAACAATCCAAACAATGGACTGAAACTGGAGGAAGTGCTCCAAAGAAGGCAAAAACAATTCAATCGGCTGGTAAGGTTATGACAACGGGTTTTTCGGACTTCAAAGGTATTTTATTGATTGACTATCTGTAAAAGGCTAAAACAATAAACTCAGAGTACTACTGCAACTTTTGGATCAATTAAATGTACAAATTCGAGAAAAACGTCCTGGCTTACAACACAAAAAAAAATAATTTTTCATCAAGACAACGCACCAGCGCACAAGAGTATTCTCCTGATT
This sequence comes from Haematobia irritans, assembly GCF_050003625.1. NCBI lineage: Eukaryota > Metazoa > Arthropoda > Insecta > Diptera > Muscidae > Haematobia > Haematobia irritans. The sequence goes on from NC_134399.1 coordinate 143,518,450, forward strand.
TAGCTCCCAGTGACTTTAACTTGTTCCCAAATCTAAAAAAAATCCTTGCTGACAAGCGTTTTACCTCAAATGAAGATGCAATTACAGTTGTAAACCACTATTTTGAAGACCTTGAGGAAAACTATTTTAATCAAGGGATAGAATTGCTAGAAAACCGTTGGACTAAGTGTATTGAAGTTTCAGGAGATTATATTGAAAAATAAAAATATTTTTGAAAAATTAACTATTTTCTTTCATTGATAGGCTAAGAAGTTTCCGAACCGCCCTCGTATATGGGTAAATTTGTAAAAGGTAGGAAGCAGCATTGGCTAAAGATAAACACACTTGAATCCATCAGAAAAGAGGCTTTCAATAAACACTGAAGTAAAATGAGGGCGATGTACAAAGTTTGTATACTGCTTGCAACATTAATATGACCAAATATTTGGTAAACCAAAATGAAAAGTTTGAAAATTTTATTGAACTTTAAAGCTACTTTTTCTATAGAAACTAATTGTATAATCTGTTTATAACTTGTTGTACCCTCCACCATAGGATGGGGGTATATTAACTTTGTCATTCCGTTTGTAAAACATCGAAATATTGCTCTAAGACACCATAAAGTAATTATATTCTGGGTCGTGGTGAAATTCTGAGTCGATCTAAGCATGTCCGTCTGTCCACCCGTCTGTTGAAATCACGCTATCTTCCAATCAAAACAAGCTATCGAATTGAAACTTGCCACAAGTAGTTATTATTGATGTAGATCGGATGGTATTGCAAATGGGCCATATTGGTCCACTTTTACGTATAACCCCCATATAAACGGACCCCCATATTTGGCTTGCGGAACCTCTAAGATAACCATATTTCATGCGATCTGGCTGAAATTTTGTACGTGGTGTTAGTATATGGTCTCTAAAGATCATGCCAAAATTGGTCCATGTCGGCCCATAATTATATATAGCCCCCATGTAAATCGATTCCCAAATTTGGCTTGCAGATCCTCTAAGAGAATCAAGTTTCATCCGATCCGGCTGAAATTTGGTACATGTTATTAGTATAAGGTGTCTAACAACCATGCATAAATTGGTCCATATCGGTCCATAATTATATATAGCCCCCATAGAAACCGGCCCTCAGATTTGACCTCCGGAGCCTATTGGAAGAGCAAAACTCATCCGATCCGTTTAAAATTTGGAGTTTGGTTTTAGTATGTGGTCTTTAACAACCATACAAAAATTGGTCCATAATTATATATAGTCCCCATATAAACCGATCCCCAGATTTGAACTCCGGAGCCTCTTGGAGTAGTAAATTTCATCGAGCCGGTTGAAATTTGGTACGTGGTCTAAGTATTTAGTCTTTAAAAACCATTCAAAAATTCGTCCATATGGGTCCAATTATATATAGCCCCCATATAAACCATTCCCCAGATTTGACCTCCGAAACCTCTTGGAGGAGTAAAATTCATCCGATTCGGTTGAAATTTTTACATTGTGCTAATATATGGCCGCTAACAACCATACCAACTTGAAACTTAGCACAAGTAGTTGTTGTTGATGTAGATCGGATGGTATTGCAAATGGGCCATATTGGTCCACTTTTACGTATAGCCCCCATATAAACGGACCGCCAGATTTGGCTTACGGAGCCTCTAATAGAAGCAAATTTCATCCGATCCGGCTGAAATTTTGTACATGGTGTTAGTATGTGGTCTCTAACAACCATGGAAAAATTGGTCCACATCGGTCCATAATTATATATAGCACCCATATAAACCGATCCCCAGATTTGGCTTGCGGAGCCTCTAAGAGAAGAAAATTTCATCCGATCCGGCTGAAATTTGGCACATGGTGTGAGTATATGGTTTCTAACAACCATGCAAAAATTGGTCCACATCGGTCAATAATTATATATAGCCCCCACATAAATCGATCCCCCGATTTGGCTTGCGGAGCCTCTAAGAGAAGCAAATATTATCCGATCCGGCTGAAATTTGATACATGGTGGTAGTGCCTTTTGGAGAAGCAAAATTCATCCGATCTGGTTGAAATTTGGTACGTGGTGGTAGTATATGATATTTAACAACCATACCAAAAGTGGTTCATATCAGTCCATAATCATATATAGCCCCCATATAAGCCGATCCCGAGATTTGGTTTTGGAGCCTCTCGGAGGAGCAAATTTCATCCGAGTCAGTTGAAATTTGGTACATTGTGCTAGTATATGACTGTTAACAACCATGCCTAACTAGGTCCATATCGGTCTATAGTTATCTATAGCCCTCAGATAACTCGATCCCCAATCACACAAAATTGGTCCATATCGGTTAGCAATTGTATATAGCCGCCTTATAAAGAGACCCCCATATTTCAATTCGGCTCTCTAATTACCGCTCAAAACTTCATATATGTTGGTAATTATTTATACACTTCCCTGTATACCATATACCGGGTCAAGAACTGAAATATATACGTACTTAATCTGTTTTTGTCTAATATATACCACGTATGGACTAACTTACAATTTAGGGGACAATGTTAAGAAGTTTTAAGATGGCAAAGTCATCGGCAAGTATTACCACAACCCAAGTAATTCAATTATGGATGACATTTTTTAGTAGAACTTTCTACGCAATCCATGGTGGAGGGAATTTACGGCTGTATATACTTGTTTGCATTGAATATGAGCATACAATTTGATCAACATAAGGGATAAAGGTTCCAGTCATATATAGAACAAGTAAGGAAAGTCTAAAGTCTGGCGGGGCCGACTATATTATACCCTTCACCACTTTGTAGATCTAAATTTTCGATACCATATCACATCCGTCAAATGTGTGATATATATAAAAGTTTGTCCCAACTACATGCATCTAAATATCACTCGATTTGGATAGAATTTGATAGACTTTTACAAAATCTATAGACTCAAAATTTAAGTTGGCTAATGCACTAGGGTGGAACAGAATTTTAGTAAAAAAAATATGGGAAACATTTAAATCTGAAGCAATTTTAAGGAAACTTCTCAAAAGTTTATTTATGATTTATATATATGTATTAAAAGTTTAGGAAAAAAAGAGTCATTTTTACAACTTTTCGACTAAGCAGTGAAAATTGAACAAGGAAAATGTGGGTATTTTGACCATTTTTGTCGAAATCAGAAAAACATATATATGGGAGCTATATCTAAATCTGAACCGATTTCAACCAAATTTGGCACGCATAGCTAAAATGCTAATTCTACTCCCTGTGCAAAATTTCATCTAAATCGGAGTTAAAAATTGGCCTCTGTGGTCATATGAGTGTAAATCGGGCGAAAAATATATATCTAAATCTGAACTGATTTCAACCGAATTTGGTACAATTACCGATACTATAAAACGTACTCCTTGTGCAAAATTTGAAGCAAGTCAGGGCAAAACTTTGGCTTTTGAGGCCATATAAGTCCAAATCGGACGAAAGATATATATGGGAGCTATATCTAAATCTGAACCGATTGCAATCAAATTTGGCACACATGACTATGCTACCAATTGTACTCCTGTGTAAAATTGCAAGCTAATCGGGATAAAACTCTGGCTTCTGGGTCCATATAAGTGCATATCGGGCGAAAGATATATATGGGAGCTATATCTAAATCTGAATCGATTTCAACCAAATTTGGCACGCATAGCTATAGTGCTAAATTTACTCCCTGTGCAAAATTTCAACCAAATTCGACCACTAATCAGGCTTCTGGGGCCATATAAGTCCATATCGGGCGAAAGATATATATGTGAGCTATATCTAAATCTGAACCGATTTCAATAAAATTTTGCACATACGACTATACGACTAAGTGTTATGTTTTTACAAAATTTCAAGCAAATCGGTAAAAAATCTGGCTGCTGGGTCCATATTAGTGCATATAGGGCGAAAGATATATATGGGAGCTATATCTAAATCTGAACCGATTTCTTCCAAAATCAATATTCTGTTCCAAATTAGGAACATGTGCCAAATTTGAAGGCGATTGGACTTAAATTGCGACCTAGACTTTGATCACAAAAATGTGTTCACAGACAGACGGACGGACATGGTTATATCGACTCAGGGACCCACCCTGAGCATTATTGCCAAAGACACCATGTGTCTATCGCGTCTCCTTCTGGGTGTTACAAACATATGCACTAACTTATAATACCCTGTGGCACAGGGTATAAAAAGTATTTAAGAATTATTTTTCGTTGTAAAGGGATTTTGAATCACCAGGCATCTCTAACTCACATTTGTGGCTATTATTCTTTGACATTTTACATGTAGAAACTACGTCTTTACACAACTGGAACGATTATACTGATAATGTATTGGCTTAAAAATGGATGGTCTGTGGTTCAATATTCCATCCTGTCAAATGGTAAAAATAATTTATGAATCTGATATTTGCTTGGACATTCTTTGCATGACAGAAGATAAAGTGGAGAGAACTTAATAAATCTTCTGGATGTGGGAAATGTTTAGGGAGATGCAACTATCCGAAATTTTTTTTTGAACCATTGAATTCTGCGAACACTAATTACATGGACAGGCGGACGGACACCTAGACCTTGGAATTTATTCCGGTAGCTAGATTTTTAGGCAGATGCAAGTTTTTATACTCTGACCACTGTGTGCTTTAGGCTATAAAAATCTGATGCTAATCAAATTGATCGCAGTATGTGGACCACTTCATGAACTTGAACAAACTTCATTGGTTTCTTGTTGAAATGTTTATATAGGTGTGTTTGCATTTACTTTAAGGTACAGTTGTTGTTATGTCGAGTGTTGGGTTTTTGTTTTCTTTATTGTTGGCCACTAAAATCGGTTGCCAAAGCTGAGGAAAATCATCAGAGTTTCCATTTGCGGTTTGCTGGTTGTTTATATGCATCAATCGACCATCAATGCGAAAAGAACTCTTCCAGCAATCCAATCACGTAGTGCATTGCTAGTATTGCGATTGAAGGATGAATAAAGCATTCATTGAGAATGATGTGATATATATTTTGAGCAAATATGGCAATTGGCCACTGTATGCTGAAGAAAGTAACGTTATGCAATGGAAAAATTCTGACGCAGATATTCAATGGCTTGAATTAATGAAACACAACCAGTTCGTTAGATAGTTTTACAAGGGGAATACAAATTTGATTCAAAAAACATTGTCCAAAGTAATGTCCACATTATTTTGGAAATTTGGCAATACAAGTGTATTCGCGCTTCATGTCGAAAGTTACTAAAGAGTTGTCTTTCAATTCATTTGAGGGCCTTGGCGAAATTATTTTTAATCCAAAGTTTATGAGAAAATTGAGCTATGGAGAAGAATTCAGAGTCTAAAGATTTTGCTGAAGTCGGTGTCGGGAATCAAAATTTGAAAAACATTTTTGGACAAATAATTGTATAATTTGCCTTTGGATTGGGAAACTTTAGTTGTTGTCGCTAGCACCAAACAGGATAATTCGGATATACCTTGAAAATGTCATATCATTTTCGTAATGAAGCGTCACGCAAGAAACAAAACCATTTTATAAAAATGTTTGAACTTTTGTTCAACATTTTTTGTTCATATTAATAAAGCACATGTCGAGAGGTAGTTAATATTTTATGCATTGGTATCATGAGTATGCTAAGACTGCTGAATTTGCTAAGACATTGTGTTATGGTGCCAACAAACTCTGGTTCAAGACCCGATCGGAGCAAGCTATTTTTCAAATTGATAAAATTAGATACTAAGAAAATAAAAGTGTAATAAAAAAATATTGAAAATGGTAAAAAAAACATTTTTTTTAGTTTTTTACATTTCTTCATTCAAATGAACTTCTAAAACATGACAAGCCCATGTAGGTTAGGTTAGGTGGCAACCCGATGTATCAGACTCACTTAGACTATTCAGTCCATTGTGATACCACATTGGTGAACTTCTCTCTTATCACTGAGTGTTGCCCGATTCCATATTAAGCTCAATGACAAGGGAGCTCCTTTTTATAGACGAGTCCGAACGGCGTTCCACATTGCAGTGAAACCACTTAGAGAAGCTTTGAAACCCTCAGAAATGTCACCAGCATTACTGAGATGGGATAATCCACAGCTGATAAACTTTTTGGTCTTCGGTGGAAGCAGGAATCGAACGCACGACCTTATTTATGCAAGGCTGGCATGCTAACCATTGCACCACGGTGGCTCTCATGTAAAATTCATTTGAGATTATCCAATTTGGATTAGCGCTGCTAAATACTTTTTCGCGTTGTATCCCCACAATTTGCCTATGGCTCAAAAAAGGCTCGTGTTAATTGGTTGAAAGAAATGCTTCCAAAATACGAGCGAGGTCGTGGATTTTCGCGTTTGAGTCCGAAAGTAAACTGCAGTCGATTCTACGGTTGTTTCAAGATGCTTGCGCACGTAACACTTTCAAGCAAATGAAAGTGCAGAACAGTCAATTCTGAGTGCCAAGTGTCTTCGACGAAATAAAAAAAAAAAAAAAATCAACCACCGAATACACTTTGATTTTTTTGATTCGTAAAAACAAAACATGTAAGGAAAGCCTAAAGTCGGGCGGGGCCGACTAAATTATACCGTGCACCATTTTATAAAACCACATTTTCGATACTATATCAAATCCGTCAAATGTGTTGGGTGATATATATAAAGGTTTTTGTCCCAAATACATACACTTAAATCAGACTCCACCTGTCTATAGATCTATAGAATTAAAATTTAAGTCGGCTAATGCCCTGGGATGGTACACTATGTTAGTAAAAACAAGTATATACAGCAGTAAGTTCGGCCGGGCCGAATCTTAAACACCCACCACCATGAATCAAATATTAGGGTTTCCTTTGAAATTTCAGAGGGTTTGAGGACAGATCCAGCAGAGCAGGTCAACCAGTACACTTCACGAAGATAAATTTAAAGATTTTACCTATGAAGACTACATCAGATTCTGGATTTATAAGAACCATTTTTGTTTGAGTTTTAGAGGAAACATTAACATCTCTTGTAAGTGTGCAAGAAAATTATAAATTAACGTCTTGATTTGAAATCTTAAATCTGTAGATTTTCACGCGAGGAATAAAATCTGGAAATTCTACATTGAGTTTCAAGCAATTTTCATGATCAGTGCGCCTTCTATACTCTCAAGAAGTGAAATCGGTCTATATGGAGGCATTACCAAATGGACCGATAAAAACTTATTCCGATACACGATTTTGTGAGCCTTAAATACCAGAATATTTACAATTTCAGGCAAATCGGATAAAACTACGGTTTCTAGAAATCTAAGGAGTTATGGCCCGAAAATACCCAAGACCCTAAATCGGGAGATCGGTCTATATGGGGGCTATACCAAAACATGGACCGATGCTCACCATTTTTGGCACACCTCTTTATGGTCCTAAAATACCTCTATATTTCCAATTTCAGGCAAATTCGATAAAAACTACGGTTTCTTTAAGCCCAAGAAGTAAAATCGGGAGATCGGTCTATATGGGGGCTATACCAAAACATGGACCGATGCTCACCATTTTTGGCACACCTCTTTATGGTCATAAAATACTTCTAGATTTAAAATTTCAGGTAAATTGGTTAAAAACTACGATTTCTATAAGCCCAAGACCCCAAATCGGGAGGTCGGTTTATATAGGGACTATATCAAAACCTTGACCGATATAGCCTATTTTCAAACTTGACCTGCCTGCAGACAAAATACGAGTTTGTGCAAAATTTCAGCACGATTGCTTCATTTTTGAAGACTGTAGCGTGATTACAACAGACGGACATGGTCATATCGTCTTAGAATTCCTCCCTGATCAAGAATATATATATATACTTTATATAGTCGGAAATCGATATTTCGATGGGTTACAAACGGAATGACAAACTTATCATACCCCCGTCACCATTCTATGGTGGTGGGTATAAAAATATGGGAAACATTTTAATCTGAACCAATTTTGAGGCAACTTCGCAAAAGTGTTGATTTATCGGTCGATAGATATGTAAAGGGTGATTTGTTAAGAGCTTGATAACTTTTTTTTTTAAAAAAAACGCATAAAATTTGCAAAATCTCATCGGTTCTTTATTTGAAACGTTAGATTGGTCCATGACATTTACTTTTTGAAGATAATTTCATTTAAATGTTGACCGCGGCTGCGTCTTAGGTGGTCCATTCGGAAAGTCCAATTTTGGGCAACTTTTTCGAGCATTTCGGCCGGAATAGCCCGAATTTCTTCGGAAATGTTGTCTTCCAAAGCTGGAATAGTTGCTGGCTTATTTCTGTAGACTTTAGACTTGACGTAGCCCCACAAAAAATAGTCTAAAGGCGTCAAATCGCATGATCTTGGTGGCCAACTTACCGGTCCATTTCTTGAGATGAATTGTTCTCCGAAGTTTTCCCTCAAAATGGCCATAGAATCGCGAGCTGTGTGGCATGTAGCGCCATCTTGTTGAAACCACATGTCAACCAAGTTCAGTTCTTCCATTTTTGGCAACAAAAAGTTTGTTAGCATCGAACGATAGCGATCGCCATTCACCGTAACGTTGCGTCCAACAGCATCTTTGAAAAAATACGGTCCAATGATTCCACCAGCGTACAAACCACACCAAACAGTGCATTTTTCGGGATGCATGGGCAGTTCTTGAACGGCTTCTGGTTGCTCTTCACTCCAAATGCGGCAATTTTGCTTATTTACGTAGCCATTCAACCAGAAATGAGCCTCATCGCTGAACAAAATTTGTCGATAAACACATTTCGAACCGAACACTGATTTTGGTAATAAAATTCAATGATTTGCAAGCGTTGCTCGTTAGTAAGTCTATTCATGATGAAATGTCAAAGCATACTGAGCATCTTTCTCTTTGACACCATGTCTGAAATCCCACGTGATCTGTCAAATACTAATGCATGAAAATCCTAACCTCAAAAGAATCACCCTTTATTAGAAATAAAGAAAAATTTGAGTCACTTTTTTCGACTTAGCAGTGGCGATTTTATAAGGAAAATGTGGGTATTTTGGTCATTTTTGCCCAAATCGGAAAAGCATATATATGGAAACTATATAAAAATCCGAACCGATTTCAACCAAATTTGACATGCATACTTAGTATTTTAATTCTACTCCCTGTGTAAAATTTCACGTAAATCGGACTACAACTTTGAACTCTGTGGTCATATGGCGGAACATCGAGCGAAAGATAAATATGGGAGCTATATCTAATTCTGAACCGATTTCAATAAAATTTAGCACACTTGACTACACTACTAATTGTACTCCTAGTGAAAAATTTCAACCAAATTAGGGTAAAACTCTGGCTTCTGGGGCCATATAAGTCCATATCGGGCGAAAGATATATATGGGGGCTATATCTAAATCTGAACCGATTTTTTTCCAAAATCAACAGGGTTCTATTCTGACCCAAAATAGGAACTTGTGCCAAATTTGAAGGCGATTGCACTTAAACCTCGACCTAAACTTTGATCACAAAAATGTGTTCATAGACACACCGACATGGCTAGATCGACTCAGGAACCCACCCTGAACATTATTGCCAAAGACACCATGTGTCTATCTCGTCTCCTTCTGGGTGTTGCAAACATATGCACTAAGTTATAATACCCTGTTCCAAAGTGTGGCGCAGGGTATAATGAGAGTTCAACGTTTTCGACACCTGAAGAAACGGTTGATGCATTCAAAATACTGCGGAGATACCTCAATGAGAGTGGCAATAGTATTTCGAAAATTGGTTAAAACTTAAGCAGAAGTTTATAGATGTTAATAGGGAATAGTGTGAAAAACAACAAAACTATTTTCGCTGATTAATATTTGTTGGAGACAACCTTCGAAGTCTTAACGAACTTTGTGATCAAATTGTAAAAAATATTACAGTATAAATAATTTTAATAAAAAGTGTAAAAACACTTTGACATTTTATGGTACAAAAATATCACCACTTGAAAAAAGTGGATAATTTCCCATTAAAGTGGTACAACGATTACACTGACCGCAAAGGTGATGGTCATTTTTTCTGGTATTCAAAAAGTGTGATCCAAATCTACTGTCCCTCTCGCCATGTTAACATCTATCACCAGACCATGCTAAAATTGGTCGACCTAAGAAGCTCCACAAATTTGTTATGGGAAACTTTTTGTATCTTACACCCTTATATCAAATCTATTCCATTAGCCATATGACTTTAGATTAAATTAAAAACTCACCTTGATCAATAGTTTTTGTTCTTTCTAAAAAAAATGTCGCTTAATGCTTACAATCGAAATTCAATTTCTTGACATTTGCCACATCGAAATAATTGTATTAAATTCCCCTTTTGGAAGCCAAAAAGCCCCAAAGGATTTCGCATTATTCTCCATACAACACTCATATTACATACGACGTTTTGCAAAGTGATTTCAAAATTTATTTCATGGATTTACTTGATAGTCTAATTTCGTCTCTCTTCATTACATTTACCCTACCAAAATTTGATTAAGCAACTGCCAGAAGCAATGTAGTATGCTGGAAAGCCATACATACTACTGCGGGCATTCTCTTCATCATCTCATTATTTTCCATAAACATAAACAGCAGCAGTAATTCTCCTTTAATTCGATCATAAAACAAATCCTTGTAAATGATTTACCTTGTTTGGCCTATAACTCCACCTCGTTGGTTCTCTTGCCCATGCACCTGGTGGGTAATTTGAGAAAACATGGCTTTGCCATCTTTTATGTTAACCATTACCAGGGTATGGCATTCTCTCTTCCCATAGATATTCTATGGAAGTACTACTGTGGGTACTCGTGGTAATGGTCGTTATCAGATACAAACTAAAGTTGTTGGACGTTACACCTACACCTAGAAGGAAGAGCAAATTGTGTGTTCCCCTGGTATGGGTGCTGCTTTTTGTACTTGTTTATACGCCATTTTAACATCCATGTATATGAGACTGGCCACTACTACCCTAGCATGAATGTTGAATTATTGATTTGACTTTAATAAATTTCATTGGACTAAAGTGCAAAAGGTTGTAGATTTTTTTTGTTGATAAAAGTAAGCTCTTTTGAGTTCAAAAAGAATTTAAGATTTGTTTTCATTTTTATACCCTCCACCATAGGATGGGGGTATATTAACTTTGTCATTCCGTTTATAACACATCGAAATATTGCTCTAAGACTCCATAAAGTATATATATTCTGGGTCGTGGTGAAATTCTGAGTCGATCTGAGCATGTCCGTCCGTCCGTCTGTTGAAATCAAGCTAACTTCCGAACGAAACAAGCTATCGACTTGAAACTTGGCACAAGTAGTTGTTATTGATGTAGGTCGGATGGTATTGCAAATGGGCCATATCCGTCCACTTTTACGTATAGCCCCCATATAAACGGACCCCCAAATTTGGCTTGCGATTGCTCTAAGAGAAGCAAATTTCATCCGATGCGGTTGAAATTTGGTACATCGTGTTAGTATATGGTCTCTAACAACCATGCAAAAATTGGTCCATATCGGTCCACTTTTACGTATAGCCCCCATATAAACGGACCCCCAAATTTGGCTTGCGATTGCTCTAAGAGAAGTTAATTTCATCCGATCCGGCTGAAATTTGGTACATGGTGTTAGTATATGGTCTCTAACAACCATGCAAAAATTGGTCCATATAAACGGACCCCAAATTTGGCTTGCGATTGCTCTAAGAGAAGCAAATTTCATCCGATCCGCTGAAATTTGGTACGTGGCGTTAGTATATGGTCTCTAACAACCATGCAAAAATTGGTCCATATCGGTCCACTTTTACGTATAACCTCCATATAAACGGACCCCAAATTTGGCTTGCGATTGCTCTAAGAGAAGCAAATTTCATCCGATCCGGCTGAAATTTGGTACATGGTGTTGGTATGTATTCTCTAATGACCATGGAAAAATTGGTCCACATGGGCCCATAATTATATATAGCCCCCATATAAACCCATCCCCAGATTTGACCTCCGGAGCCTCTTAGAGGAGCAAAAGTCATCCGATCCGATTGAAATTTGGTACGTGGTGTTAGTATATTGTCTCTAACAACGATGCCAAAATTGGTCCATATCGGTCCATAATTATATATAGCCCCCATATAAATCGATCCCCAGATTTGTCCTCCGGAGCCTCTTGGAGGAGCAAAATTCATCCGATCCGGTTGAAATTTGGAACATGGTGTTAGAATGTGGTCTCTAACAAACACGCAAGAATTGGTCCATATCGGTTGATCTCCGGAGCCTCTTGGAGGAGCAAAATTCATCCGATCCGGTTGAAATTTGAAACGTGGTGTTAGTATAAGGCCGCTAATAACCATGCCAAAATTGATCCATATCGGTCTATAGTTATATATAGCTGATACCCAATCATACAAAAACTGGTCCATATCGGTTCATAATCATGGTTACCACTCGAGCCAAAAATAATCTACCAAAATTTTATTTTTATAGAAAACATTGTCAAAATGTTATTTCTATAGAAAATTTTGTCAAAAGTTTATTTCTATAGAAAATTTTGTCAATTTTTTGTTATAGAAAATTTTGTCAAAATTTTATTTCTATAGAAAATTTTGTAAAAATTTTATTTCTAGAAAAAATTTTGTCAACATTTTATTTCTATAGAAATTTTTTTCCAAATTTTATTTCTATAGAATTTTTTTTCCAAATTTTACTTCTATAGAAAATGTTGTCAAAATTTTATTTTGTGAAAATTTTATTTCTATAGAAACTTTAAACTTAATTATATACGTATTTAATCGGCCTTATTTAGTTTAATATATACCACGTATGGACTATGTGGTATATATTACGGTGGTAGGAAGTTTTAAGATACCTTGCCATCGGCAAATGTTACCGCAACCCAAGTAATTCGATTGTGGATGACAGTCTTCAGTAGAAGTTTCTACGCAATCCATGGTGGGGGGTACATAAGCTTCGGCCTGGCCGAACTTACGGCCGTATATACTTGTTTTTTTTTTTTTTTTTTAATTTCGAACGAGTTGAACAAGAGTAAAAAATTATAATATATCATTACATTTTTATACCCACCACCATAAAATGGTGGGGGGTATAATAAGTTTTTTCATTCCGTTTCATCGAAATATCGATTTACGACTACATAAAGTATACACGGACGAAACATACTGTTTTTCATATGTTGCGGTGTAAACATTATATTTTGCCACTAAAATGTTTAGCCCATTATTTTTATGGGCAAGTATATAATGTTCGTAAATTAGTATAATATGTTTGGGACATATATGTTAATATGTTAGAACATATTATGTTTGAGACATAAAATGTTTCTAAATATAATATGTTTAGATGCAAACATATATTAATTTAAAAATAACCTATAAACATATATGTGTTTAGAAAGAAAGACCTAGAGAGTATGCTGCAAGTAACATATAATGGAAGTAACCAATTGGCGCCTTAAAAATGTATCCACATAAAGAAAATTTCATTAATTTTTTTTTTACCAATGTATGCCCTAAGGTAAAACAAAATATGTTTGAACAACACAAACAATATTTTGTTTGGACCAATCCTGAAAATGTATATGCTTGAAGCAAAATATGTTTAGGGTATATGTTACAGAAGCGATTTTTTTTGAGGGTGTAGATTTCGGCATGACTTTACGGCAACATATTTGTTTTCATTTATAATTTTGATTATTTCATGAAAATTAATCGCGAAAATAAAGTGATTTTCAAGTCGAAGACCGAACATAGTACCCATCTTATTAAAAAAATACCCATTAAAAATACGTAAAAACGAGTTATAAACAAGTATATATGGCCGTATTTAAGTTCGGCCAGGCCGAATCTTATGTACACTCCACCATGGATTGCGTAGAAACTGCTACGAAAGACTGTCATCCACAATCGAATTACTTGGGTTGTGGTATCTTAAATCGTTTTCTAAATTGTGAGTTAGTCCATACGTGGTATGTATTAGACAAAAAAGGTATGTGTAGGTAAGTCTACAAATAATTACAAATCGATATGGACTTTTACACGGTACGTAGGGAGCCAGAATTGAAATATGGGGGTCGCTTATATGGGGGCTAAATACAATTATGAATTTGATATGGATCAATTTTTGTGTGATTGGGGGTCCATTTATCTGAGGGCTATATATAACTATAGACCAATATGGTCCTAGTTTGGCATGGTTGTTAACGGCCATATACTAGCACAATGTACCAAATTTCAACTGACTCGGATGAAATTTGCTACTCCAAGAGGTTCCATAACCAAATCTCGGGATCGGTTTATATGGGGGCTATATATGATCATGGACTGATATGGACCACTTTTGAAATGGTTGTTAAATATCATATAGTAAAATCACGTACCAAATTTCAATCAGATCGGATGAATTTTGCTTTTCCAAAAGGCACCGGAGGTCAAATCTGGGGATCGGTTTAAATGGGGGCTATATATAATTATGGACTGGTATGAACCAATTCAGGCATGGTTGTTGGACACGATATACTAACATCACGTACCAAATTTCAACCGAATCGGATGAATTTTGTTCTTCCAAGGAGCTCCGGAGGTCAAATCTGGGGATCGGTTTATATGGGGGCTATATATAAATATGGATCGGTTTATATAGGGGCTATATATATAATTATTGACCGATGTGGACCAATTTTTGAATAGTTGTTAGAGACCATATACTAATACCATGTACCAAATTTCAGCCGGATCGGATGAAATTTTCTTCTCTTAGAGGCTCCGCAAGCCAAATCTGGGGATCGGTTTATATGGGGGCTATATATAATTATGGACCGATGTGGACCAATTTTTGCACGGTTAATAAGAACCATATACTAACACCATGTACCAAATTTCTGCCAGATCGGATGAAAGTTGCTTCTCTTAGAGGCTCTGAAAGCCAAATTGTGGGATCGGTTTATATGGGGGCTATATATAATTATGGACCGATGTGGACCAATTTTTGCATGGTTGTTAGAGACCATATACTAACACCATGTACCAAATTTCAGCCGGATCGGATGAAATTTGCATCTCTTAGAGGCTCCGCAAGCCAAATCTGGGTATGGGTTTATATGGGGGCTATATATAATTATGCACCGATGTGGACCTATTTGTGCATGGTCATTAGATACCATATACTAACACCATGTGTCAAATTTCAGCCGGATCGGATGAAATTTGCTTCTCTTAGAGGCTCCGAAAGCAAAATCGGGGGATCGGTTTATGTGGGGGCTATATATAATTATGGACCGATGTGGACCAATTTTTGCATGGTTCATAAGGACCATATACTAACACCATGTACCAAATTTCAGCCGGATCGGATGAAATTTGCTTCACTTAGAGGCTCCGATAACCAAATTGTGGGATCGGTTTATATGGGGGCTATATATAATTATGAACCGATGTGGACCAATTTTTGCATGGTTGTTAGAGACCATATACTAACACCAGTAGCAAATTTCAGCCGGATCGGATGAACCTACATCAATAACAACTACTTGCGCCAAATTTAAAGTCCATAGGTTGTTTCGTTCGGAAGTTAGCGTGATTTCAACAGACGGACGGACGGACGGACATGCTCAGATCGACTCAGAATTTCACCACGACCCAGAATATATATACTTTATGGGGTCTTAGAGCAATATTTCGATGTGTTACAAACGGAATGACAAAGTTAATATACCCCCATCCTATGGAGGAGGGCATAAAAATTTAATGAAAACAACTTCCAGCTTTGTTAAAATAATGAACTTCTTTGTAAGGACATTTTTGGAAGTGATTTTAAAGTTGTGCGTTTAGAACAACATCCAAAAAAGTGTGGAACTACTTTTAGTTGCTTTTTTATAAATTAATTGTCTAGTTATGTAGAAGTCTGAGTTTTTTTTTAAGTCCGTAAATAGGTGTGGCGGGTATGGTGTCCGAATATGCTTGGTTTTATTTTTAATTTCACATGATTTAAGTTTTATTGTGTATGTAGTTTGTCATATTGAGTGTCAAAAAATATCCCTGTTATGAAAAACGGTATATATAGTACTTATATGGAAGTGAATATGAACCTTTTTGCGTCTTGCTACAAAGTTAAAAAGCGTTTAAAAATGGGAGATTTTTTTACATTTTTTAAAGACTTTTTTACTTGAAGTAATTTCTACTAAAAGTCGCGTCTGAATTTGGACATGTAGTTGTCATAATTTTTTGTTTTTAACTTTGAAAGCATATGAAAGAAAACGCTAGCAAACCGAATCAATTAAAACTTGTTTCCTAGAATATAGTAAGCAAATTTCAAATTTAAAAGAGAATTGTTGTTTAAATGCATCCATACTTCAATTCCCCCAACCCTTTAGCTGGGGATCATTACCAAAATCATTAGTGTAAAGGCAAAATCTTTGGAACCTTTTTAACTGACTGATGTTTGTGCGAAAGAACAATAATCCAAATAGATTGGTTTACGAAGTCGTGTTCGGAGAAATTTAGGTTAGGTATAGTGGCAGCCCGATATTTCAGGCTCACTTAGACTATTCAGTCCATTGTGATTTCACAGTGGCGAACTTCCCTCTTATCAGAAAAATTTAGCTTTTACCTATTAAATATTGGTCCATTGATGATAACCGGACAATTTTTCGAAATTTTAGTTGGTCTTAGGAACCATTTAAGAAGTAAAATTTTCTACCCACTAAAACTCCGTCGTACCAAATTGCTGGAATTTTTCACCAAAAATCAAGTGAGAAAATATACATGAAAACAAAAATAATTTTTATATTTTTTTATCAAACTTGGATGGGAAACTTCCCAAGCATTCATTTTGCAATATCTTGTCTCTTGAAATTAAATGATTCGCACAAGTAACCGAGAAAATAAGTTGGTTTTAATAGCAGAAACCGAACATACTACCCACTTTTAAATTTTATATATTTCATTTAATAAAATTTAATCGATATTTAACGCAACAATCCGCTAACTGCTCTTTATGCCTTTGGTTTCTCTTTGCATAGATTTTCTAGGTATATTTAGAGAACTAATTTAACTTCAATATCAATTAAATGATAAACCCTGAAAAGTCAGTAATTAACCCAATATCAATTGAACGCCTACTATTATTGAGGAAAGGTTTTGTAATTCTAAACATTATCATGTCTATTGGATGCAAAGATACCAGCACAAATCCGCTTGTTATTGTATTCTCGTAAATATTTTGATTTTAATGAAAATTAATTAAAATCTACAAGCAAAAATTTTTAGCTTGAAAGGCATCACATATTAATTAATTTTTAATGAATATATTTTTTAATTTCCACCAGGAATTCGACACAAAACAGAAAACAAAAAAAAAAAAAAAAAAAAAAATGAGTTCAAGAACAGACTTTGCTTATAGGGAAAATCCATTAGCATTAAACCAAACCATATGCTTAACTTATTGTTAAGATGGTACATAGTAGAAAAGAATGGTAATTATTTTCTAATTATTTTAATTCAAAATAAATAAGGAAAGTTTTATGTCGGGTGGGGCCGACTATATTATACCCTGCACCACATTGTGGATCCAAAGTTTCGAAACCATATCAAATCTGGCAAATGTGTTGGGTGCTAAATCTGACTCGATCTGAACAAAATTTTTTAGACTTCTACCAAATCTATAGATTTAAAATTTAAGTCGGCTAATGCTCTGGGGTAGAACACTATGTTACTAAAAATATATGTGGGAAACATTTAAATCTGAAGCAATTTTTGGGCAACATCGCAAAAGTGTATTTTTCGGTCGATAAATACGTATTAGAAAAATAGGAATAATTTAAGTAATTTTTACAAATTTTCGACTTAGTAGTGGCGATTTTACAAGGAAATTGTTGGTATTTTTGTAATTTTTGCAGAAATCATAAAAACATATATATGAGAGCTATATCTAAATCTGCACTTATTTCAACCAAATTTGGCATGTATAGTGACAATGTTAATTCTACTCTCTGTGAAAAATTTTACGTAAATCGGATAACAAATTTGGCCTCTGTGGAATGTAAATTGGGCGACGGATATATATGGGAGCTATATCTAAATCTGAACTGACCTAAACCAAAATTGACATGCGTATCCAGAACGTTAATTCTATTCCCTGTACAAAACTAAAATAAAATCAGGGCAAAACTCTGGCTTCTGGGGCCATATAAGTGCATATCGGGCGAAAGATATGTATAGGAGATATATCTAAATCTGAACCGATATAAAATTCGGCACACTTTACGACACTATCAATTGGAATCCTTGTACAAAATGTATATCAAATCAGGCTGACCCAAAACACAAACTTGTGCCAAATTTGAAGTCGATTGGACTAAAATTGTGACCTCGACTTTTATCACAAAAATGTGTTCGCAGACAGACGGACATGGCTAGATCGACTCAGTTTTCTATAGAGAGAAAATGTTGACAAAATTTTCTTTAGGAATAAAATTCTGACAAAATTTTCTACAGAAATAAAATGTTGACAAAATTTTCTTTAGGAATAAAATTCTGACAAAATTTTCTATACAAATAAAATTTTGACAAAATTTTCTATAGAAATAAAATTTTGACAGAATTTTTCTATAGAAATAAAATTTTGACAGAATTTTTCTATAGAAATAAAACTTTTGCAAAAATTTTTATAGAAATAAAATGATGACAAAATTTTTTATAAAAATAAAATTTTTACAAAAGTTTTAATAGAAATAAAATTTTGACAAAATTTTTAACAGAAATAAAATTTTGACAAAATCTTCTTTAGAAATAAAATTTTGACAAAATTTTCTTTAGAAATAAAATTTTGACAAAATTCTCTTTAGAAATAAAATTTTGACAAAATTTTCTATAGAAATAAAATTTTGACAAAATTTTCTACATGAATAAAATTTTGACCAAATTTTCTCTAGAAATAAAATTTTGACAAAATTTTCTATAGACATAAAATCTTGACAAAACTTTCTTTAGAAATAAAATGATGACAAAATGTTCTATAGAAATAAAATGTTGACAAAATTTTCTATAAAAATAAAATTTTGACAAAATTTTCTATAGCAATAAAATTTTGACCAAATTTTCTATAGAAATAAAATTTTGACCAAATTTTCTGCAGACATAAAATCTTGACAAAACTTCCTATAGCAAATAACAATTTTGACAAAATTTTCTATAGAAATAAAATTTTGACAAAATTTTTAATAGAAATAAAATTTTGACAAAATTTTCTATAGGAATAAATTCTGACAAAATTTTCTATAGAAATAAAATTTTGAAAAAATTTTCTATAGAAATAAAATTTTGACAAAATTTTCCACAGAAATAAAATGTTGACAAAATTTTCTATAGAAATAAAAATTTTGACCCAATTTTTATGTGGAAATAAAAATTTAACAAAATTTTCTTTAGAAAAAAAATTTTGACAAAATTTTCTTTAGGAATAAAATTTTGACAAAATTTTCTATAGCAGTAAAATTTTGTCAAAATTTTCTATAGACATCAAACCTTGACATAACTTTCTATAGAAATGAAATTTTGACAAAATGTTCAATAGAAATAAAACGTTGACAAAATTTTCTATAGAAATAAAATTTTGACAAAATTTTGTATAGAGATACAATTTTGACAAAATTTTCTATAGAAATAAAATTTTGACGAAATTTTCTATAGACATAAAATCTTGACAAAAATTTTAATAGAAATAAAATTTTGACAAAATTTTCTATAGGAATAAAATTCTGACAAAATTTTCTATGGAAATAAAATTTTGAAAAAACATTTCTTTAGAAATAAAATTTGGGCAAAATTTTCTATAGAAATAAAATTTTCTTTAGAAATAAAATTTTGACAAAATTTTCTATAGAAATAAAATTTTGAACCAATTTTATATAGAAATAAAATTTTGACAAAATTTTCTATAGAAATTAAATTTTGACCCAATTTTATATAGAAATAAAAATATAACAAAATTTTCTATAGAAATAAAATTTTGACAAAATTTTCTATAGAAATAAAATTTTGACAAAATTTTCTATAGAAATAAAATTTTGACAAAACTTTCTATGGAAATAAAATGTTGTAATTTTTTTTTTTTTAAATACAATTTTGACAACATTTTCCATAGAAATAAAACTTTGACCAAATGTTCTATAGAAATAAAATTTTGCAAAATAAAATTTGTTGTTTGGTGTTGTTTTTTTTTTGTTTTTTTTTTGGTAAAATTTTCTTCAATTATTGGTAGATTATTTATGGCGCGGGTGGCAACCGTGCTCATAGGCCGGCCCTGGGCAATATTGCTAAAGACACCGTATGTTTATCTCGTCTCCTTCTGTGTGTTGCAAACATATGCACTAACTTATAATACCCTGTTCCACAGTGTGGCGCAGGGTATTAAAAAGAAGGCATTGTTCAACTTAAATGAATTTTAAATAATTTAAAGAACTTTTTGTGTGTTTTTTATTTCAAAGGGGATACACATCAGGAAAGGGTTTATATATTATTTTCTCATTGCACAAAGTTTTTAATTTTTCGTATGAATACTCAAATCATGTGTATTGTCCTATAAATTCCTTTTTCTTCGTTATTTCACATTTTTAATATCATTAGCAAAAAGCATAGCACTCGGTTCGTTTGATAGTTTGGTAATTTTTTTAACAATATTGCTGATATAACCGAGCCATTCAATTTGTGAAGTGTTATTTTCCTTGCTATTGCTGTTGGTGCTCTGTTTGTGTTTTATTATTATTTTTAATCGAAATCCATAAAAAGCCACAGGAGAAGTCGTTAATACCATTGGCATGCCATGTTTTATGTATGAATAAATTTCTTCCATACGAAAAAATAAAGCGAAATCGACTTTTGCTTGCATATGGGTATTCTGCTGTGTCCCGATTTCTCCGGTTGGTTATGTTCAACGGAAATTGCAAATCATTTGTGAAATTGATAGGCATACTATTGAAATAATGCGAATTGTTTGTTTGTGTTGTTTTTTTTTTTCGATCGTACAACAAATTGTTGTCGATGTAGATTAATGGGAATTCATGTAGAATTATAATGTAGATTAATGGCATTTTTTTGTATTTAGATTGGAACAATTGCCAAATGACAATATTTCCTTCAGAGTTTTGTAAAAAAATAAAATAAAAAATATATTACAAAAAGCAAACTTCTATGACAATTGTTTTAAATTCAAAAGACCGAAATCAAAATTTTTGGGGAAGCTAAAATTAGCCTCATATTTTGATTACATTTAAATGTACCAACAACCATGTTAAGACTTTTAAATTTAATTTTCATGACTGCCACGGACATCTGTGTCAAGTGTCACATCAAAGAACTCGTAATCATTAGCGTTTCGCTTATCCCTTTGAAATACAACTTCATTCTGAAGTACAACAACTTCATTTTACAATGAGTGAATTTCTTCAACAAAGAAGTTCCATTAATATTAAGATGTGAATTTTGTGTAGTCGAAACGTAAAGAAACAGCTTTCGGTGATAATTGTTTATAGGGAGCCAGTATCTGTAATTGCTATGAATTATTCAAAAAAGGGTCGAAAACACGTTGACGACGAACTACGTCCAGGGCGGCCATTAACGTCAACTCATTATCAACATGTCAATAACACCACCTATCCATAGAAGAACGGAACTAATGTTAATATCTACCATCATAAACAGCACACAACAAAGCAGAATAATTCAAGTCTTCGTAATGAATTGTCATATATGGCACATGTGCACTAAAAAAATAAGATTACTTGAATTCCAAGATCTTTACCTTAAATTAAAGATTTCGGAAATAATTCCGAGATAAATATGTGACTTCTTTAAAATAAAGACTTGTTTTAGGCAGTTATCTGTATTTCTGGCTCCATGAAATTAACATTAGAATACACGACTCATTTATCGAATTTTCAATCATTATTTTTGCCATATATTAACAAAGCTATTCATGTACAACTAAATGACAGTTCAAACAAGTATACGGCTGTAAGTTCGGTCAGGTCGAATCTTATGTACCCTCCACCATGGATTGCGTAGAAAGCTTTGCTAAGGACTGGCATCTACAATCGAATTACTTGGGTTGTCTTAACCCATGTGAAGGAAGAATTTTTTTCTGATTCAATCAAGAAATTAATTGATTTAAGTATTTTTTAATTGAAATTTCTTCAATCAAGGAAACGAAAATTAAACAAGTACATACGGCCGTAAATTCAGCCAAGCCGAATCTTATGTACCTTCCACCATGGATTGCGTAGAAACTTCTACGAAAGATTGTCATCCACAATCGAATTACTTGGGTTGTGGTAATACTTACCGATGGTAAGGCATCTTAAAACTTTTTAACTTCTGGTATATATTAGACAAAACAAGTATATACGTCCGTAAGTTCGGCCAGGCCGAAGCTTATGTACCCTCCACCATGGACTGCGTAGAAACTTATACTGAAGCCGATGGCAAGGTATCTTAAAACTTCCTAACAACGTAATATATACCACATAGTCCATACGTGGTATATATTTAACTACAAAAGGGCCGATTAAATACGTATATAATTAAGTTTAAAGTTTCTATAGAAATAAAATTTTGACAAATTTTGACAACATTTTCTATAGAAGTAAAATTTTGACAAAATTTTCTATAGAAATAAAATTTGGAAAAAGTTTTCTATAGAAATAAAATTTTGACAAAATTTTCTATAGAAATAAAATTTTGACAAAATTTTCTATAGAAATAAAATTTTGACAAAATTTTCTATAGAAATAAAATTTTGACAAAATTTTCTATAGAAATAACATTTTGACAATGTTTTCCATAAAAATAACCATGATTATGGTCCATGAACCGATATGGACCAATTTTTGTGTGATTGGGGATCGGCTATATATAACTATAGACCAATATGGACCAATTTTGGCATGGTTATTGGCGGCCTTATACTAACACCACGTTGCAAATTTCAACCGGATCGGATGAATTTTGCTCCTCCAAGAGGCTCCGGAGATCAAATCTGGGGAACGGTTTATATGGGGGCTATATATAATTATGGACCTATATGGACCTATTCATGCGTGTTTGTTAGAGACTACATTCTAACACCATGTTCCAAATTTTAACCGGATTGGCTGAATTTGCTCCTCCAAGAGGCTCCGCAAGCCAAATCGGGGGATCGGTTTATATGGGGGCTATGTATAATTATGAACCGATGTGGACCAATTTTTGCGTGGTTGTTAGAGACCATATACTAACACCATGTACCAAACTTCAGCCGGATCGGATAAAATTTGCTTCTCTTAGAGCAATCGCAAGCAAAATTTGGGGGTCCGTTTATATGGGGGCTATACGTAAAAGTGGACTGATATGGACCAATTTTTGCATCGTTGTTAGAGAACATATACCAACACCATGTACCAAATTTCAGCCGGATCGGATGGAATTTGGTTCTCTTAGAGGCTCCGCAAGCCAAATCGGGGGATCGGGTTATATGGGGGCTATATGTAATTATGGACCGATATGGACCAATTTTTGCATGGTTGTTAGAGAACATATACTAACACCATGTACCAAATTTCAGTCAGATCGGATGAAATTTGCTTCTCTTAGAGTAATCGCAAGCCAAATTTGAGCGTCGGTGTATATGGGGGCTATACGTAAAAGTGGTCCGATATGGCCCATTTGTAATGCCATCCGACCTACATCAATAACAACTACTTGTGCCAAGTTTCAAGTCGATATCTTGTTTCGTTCGGAAGTTAGCGTGATTTCAACAGACGGACGGACGGACGGACATGATTAGATCGACTCAGAATTTCACCACGACCCTGAATATATATACTTTATGGGGTCTTAGAGCAATATTTCGATGTGTTACAAACGGAATGACAAAGTTAATATATCCCCATTCTATGGTGGAGGGTATAAAAAGGTATGTATAGGTAAGTCTACAAATAATTACGAATCGATATGGACTTTTTTATCGGTACTTAGAGAGCCAGAATTGAGCTTATGTTATATGGGGGCTATATAAATTATTAACTTGATATGGACCAATTTTTGTGTGATTGGGGATCGATTTATCTGAGGGCCATATATAACTATTAACCGATATGGACCTAGTTAGGCATGATTGTTAACGGCCATATACTATCACAATGTACCAAATGTCAATTGACTCAGATGAAATTTGCTCCTCCAAGAGGCTCCAAAACCAAATCTCGGGATCGGCTTATATGGGGGCTATATATAATTATGAACTCATATGGACCAATACCTGCATGGTTGTTTGAGACCATATACTAAAACCACGTACTAAATTTCAATGCGATCGGATGAAATTTGCTTCTCCAAAAGGCACCGGGGTTCAAATCTGGGGATCGATAGATATGGGGCTATATATAATTATAGACCGATATGGACCAATTCCTGCATGGTGGTTAGGGACAATATACTAACATCACGTACCAAATTTCAACCGAATCGGATGAATTTTGATCTTCCAAGCGGCTCCGGAGGTCAAATCTGGGGATCGATATATATGGGGCTATATATAATTATGTACCGATTTCGACCAATTTTTGCATAGATGTGTGAGGCCATATACCAACACCACGTACAAAACTTCAACGGAATCGGATGTATTTTGCTCTTCCACGAGGCTCCGGAGGTCAAATATGGGGATCGGTTTATATGGGGCTATATATAATTATGGACCGATTTCGATCAATGTTTGCATGGGTGTTTGAGGCCATATAGTAACACCACGTACCAAATTTCAACTGAATCAGAAGAATTTTGCTCTTCCAAGAGGCTCCGGAGGTCAAATCTGGGGATCGGTTTATATGGGGGCTACATATAATCATATACCGATATGGACCAATTCCTGCATGGTTGTTAGAGACCAATTATGGACCAATTCCTGCATGGTTGTTAGAGACAATATACTAACATCACGTACCAAATTTCAACCGAATCGGATGAATTTTCATCTTCCAAGCGGCTCCGGAGGTCAAATTTGGGGATCGATATGGGGCTATATATAATTATGGAACGATTTCCACCGATTTTTTCATGCGTGTTTGAGGCCATATACTAACACCACGTACCAAACTTCAATCGAATTGGATGTATTTTGCTTTTCCGCGAGGCTCCGGAGGTCAAATTTGTGGATCGGTTTATATGGGGATGTGGACCAATTTTGGTATGGTTGTTAGAGACCATATACTAACACCATGTACCAAATTTCAGCCAGATCGGATGAAATTTGCTTCCCTTAGCTTGCTCCGCAAGCCAAATCTGGGGGTCCGTTTATATGGGGGCTATACGTAAAAGTGGACAGATATGGCCCATTTGCAATACCATCCGACCAACATCAATAACAACACCTTGTACCAAATATCAAGTCGTTTCGTTCGGAAGTTAGCGTGATTTCAACAGACGGACGGACATGCTTAGATCGACTCAGAATTTCACCACGACCCAGAATATATATACTTTATGGGGTCTTAGAGCAATAGGTTAGGTTAGGTGGCAGCCCGATGTATCAGGCTCACTTAGACTAAAGGGTGATACGGTCAAAATTTGGTAAAGGGAAAACGCGTGTAAATCGGTGAAATCGTTTATTTAAAAAATCAAATTAAATTTCTTTTTCAGTTCAATTAGTATAAAATTCAGGAAAAATATTCAGTTAGGCTTTCGCTTTTCCAAATCCGAATTGCCGGGCCTCACGCTTGACACCTGCCATCAGATTTTGTACAGCCACCTTGTCCACCTTCTTCGCCGCAGAAAGCCAGTTTGCCTTGAACTGCTGCTCGTCCTTAGCAGTTTTTTGGTCTTCTTTAGTTTCCGCTTGACAATAGCCCAGTATTTCTCAATTGGGCGGAGCTCTGGCGTGTTGGGGGGGTTCTTGTCCTTGGGAACCACCTGCACGTTGTTGGCGGCGTACCACTCCATGGCCTTTTTACCGTAATGCCAAGATGCCAAATCCGGCCAAAACAGTACGGAACAACCGTGTTTCTTCAGGAAAGGCAGCAGACGTTTATTCAAACACTCTCTCACGTAAATTTCTTGGTTGACAGTCCCGGAAGCTACGAAAATGCTGCTTTTCAAGCCACAGGTACAGATGGCTTGCCAAACCAGATATTTCTTTGCGAACTTTGACAGTTTTATGTGCTTGAAAATATCTGCTACCTTTCCCCTTCCTTTTGCCGTATAAAACTCCTGTCTCGGAAGCTGCTTGTAGTCGGCTTTGACGTAGGTTTCGTCGTCCATTACCACGCAGTCAAACTTCGTCAGCATCGTCGTGTACAGCCTCCGGGATCGCGGCCGTCGTATTTTGTTTATCATCGCGATTTGGAGTCACTACCTTCTTGTAAGTCGATAGTCCGGCTCGTTTTTTGGCTCGATGCACGGTTGTAGACGATACACCCAGCTTATTTGCGGCATCTCGGAGAGAGAGGTTAGGGTTTCGCTTGAAACTACCGGCAACTCTCCTTGTCGTCTCAGCGGCTTCCGGTTTTCGATTTCCCCCCGATCCAGACTTCCTGGCTGTCGACAAACGTTCCCCAAACACTTTAATTATATTTGTAACGGTTGATTTGGCAACTTTTAGCGATTTTGCCAGCTTTGCGTGCGAGTAGCTCGGATTTTCGCGATGCGCGAGCAAAATTTTGATACGCTGCTCTTCTTGCTTGGACGGCATTTTGACTACTGAAGAGTGAATTCCAAAATCAAAATAGGAGCAACATTCCACACACACACACCTTCAAAATGAGGGGTGTTCAGGCTTTTTAAATGCAAAATTGAAAGAAATACGTCAAGTTTATTTTGACCAAATTTTGACCGTATCACCCTTTATTCAGTCCATTGTGATACCACATTGGTGAACTTCTCTCTTATCACTGAGTGCTGCCCGATTCCATGTTGAGCTCAATGACAAGGGACCTCCTTTTTATAGCCGAGTCCGAACGGCGTTCCACATTGCAGTGAAACCACTTAGAGAAGCTTTGAAACCCTCAGAAATGTCACCAGCATTACTGAGGTGGGATAATCCACCGCTGAAATACTTTTTGGTGTTCAATCGATGCAGGAATCGAACCCACCACCTTGTGTATGTAAGGCGGGCATGCTAACCATTGCACCACGGTGGCTCCCTTAGAACAATATTTAGATGTGTTACAAACGAAATCCTATGGTCGAGGGTATCACAATTAATTGAAAGTCAATTAAAAATTAAAAAAATAATTAATACTATTAATTTTTATGATTAATTTTTCAATTTAAAAAATTGTTGAATCAATTAAATTTTTAATAGAATATTTTTTAAAGTGCAATTAAGACTTTAATTAGAAAAATTTGAATTTATAGAAAATTTTGTAAAAATTTTGTTCCTATAGAAAACTTTGTCAAAATTTTATTTTTGATAGAAAATCTTGCAGAAACTTTATTTCTATAAAATATAGTAATACAATTTTATTATATGGGGCCATATAAAATACTGTCAAAATCCTGTGTTGCTGCAGGAACCAAAGTTTTGACTATATATATATATATATATATATATATATATATATATATATATATATATATATATATATATATATATATATATATATATATATATATATATATATATATATATATATATATATATATATATATATATATATATATATATATATATATATATATATATATATATATATATATATATATATATATATATATATATATATATATATATATATATATATATATATATATATATATATATATATATATATATATATATATATATATATATATATATATATATATATATATATATATATATATATATATATATATATATATATATATATATATATATATATATATATATATATATATATATATATATATATATATATATATATATATATATATATATTTTGTATATCCATCGATATAATTAAGCTTTAGTTTCTAATATATCTTCTCACCCCAATGCAAAACAACTTAAACACGCCCTAATGTAAGAGTGACACTTTGAATTTGAGACTTTATAATTACTTAAGCAATAGATAACACTAGTGGTAAAATTGCTTAATTTGCTGTATTTCAAACAACTAGGAAGACAGAGATAAATTTACAAGAATCTTGACTATTTCACTATTTCTTTTTTTAAATATTAAGCAGCATCATACATCGTACACGCTTGTGGTTTTTCTTTTTTTGGTTTTGGTAAAAAGGTCGTATGTTTGCTGAGTTAGTTGCAATCATTTATCATTTGTGACGCATTTACACATACTTTGACACCACATACGTTTACATGTATTTTGCAGATGTAACATTACCACTACACGCAGAAGATACCAATACCAATATGGTGGTCCATGAATGTCTGTATATCTATAGCTTTGGGTGCCATTGACAATGAAGTGTTGGCATACACACATATGTATGTATGGGTGAGCGTCAACATATCAAAGGTTATTAAACTTGAACAAGGATTACGAGGAGTACTAAAATAAGAAATTCGTTTTCTAACAAACTGTTTCAAATTTTGTGAAACTTTGAAGAGGGTGACTAAAATTGTTTAGTTTAGTGTCTTCCAACGAGAGATGTTGTATGGGTATTCAAAAAAGTGTAATTTTGTGAGATATACAATGCTTGTTTTATAATTTATTTTATTTTATTTAAAAAAAAATTAATTTAATTTTATTATTTTTTAGTCCTAATCCCAAGAGTTTCTCATTAAGTTTATGAACTAACGGCCATTTTCATGTAGCTCGTTTAGGCTTTAGCTGTCAGTTAACAGAAAGAAAAAGGGAAATATTTTTTCCCCGGTTAATTTTAACTGAAATTATTTTTGCAGAATTTCAAAATCTAGAGGAATTTTATGCAATTTTTATCCGATTTTGCTGAAATTGGAAATCATGAGATTCCCACTTTAGCTACTTGAAGGTGTATAAGGCGCACTTTTCATCCAAAATGCACGAAACTAGAAGAAAACAAGTAAGAAAAGTATAAAGTCGGGCGGAGCCGACTATATTATACTCTGCACCACTTTGTAGACTACTACAAAATCTACACGGATGAAAAAGACTGTTTTTCATATGTTTGGCTATAAACATTATATGTTTGGAACACAAATTTTTAAACACAATATTTTTGAGTGCAAGCATATAATGTTCATAAACTAGCATAACATGTTTGGGACATATATGTTAATATGTTAGAACATATTATGTTTGGGACATAAAATGTTTGTAAATATAATATGCTTGGATGCAAACATATATTAATTTAGAAATAGCCTATAAACATATATGTGTTTAGTAGCTTGGAGCGCTATTTAACTGGGAGCGATATTGAATTAAGTTGGTGGTTGTTGCTTGTTATTATAAAATTAACATTTTATTTTTCCTTGGGCAATTGATCAGCTACTTCTTTGATCCTTACAAACTGTGTGGTCCGCTGTTCGAATCCCCGTCCGGCAAAAGGTAAAATTAAAATAAAAAAAATTATAGAATTGAATAATTTCTTCTACAATGTTTGTATTACAGAAAAAGGTGCTAAGAACTAAAAAATCTCGTGGAAGTGAGAAAGATGTGAGGGAATATACAATTGGGCAGAAACAAAATTTTGAGCATTCAGGTCGAAAACCTATGTTGTTAGCACCTATATTAGCTGTTTATTTTCATAATTCATTATGATTGTAAATATATAAATAAATAAATACAATTTTGAGAACAATATTGTTTGGGAGAATTTTTTTTAAGCATATAATATTTTTGGGTGCAAAATGCTTCCAAACATATTATATGTTCACATAATAACATATTGTTTTTTGGAAGACAACATTATTGAATTTGGATGCAAAAATACAAAACGTTTGGAGCTTAGAATACCCAAACATATATTTTTTAGACCAATATGCTTTCAAACATATTATATATTGGAAGAGATCAAACATATACATGTTTGGGCAATACCCAAAAATATATATGCTTGAAGCAAAATATGTTTGGGAGTATATGTTACAGAAGCGATTTTTTGTGAGCGTGTATAGACTTAAAATTTAAGTCGGCTAATGCCCTGGGGTGGAACACAATGTAACATAAGTAGAACAAATGGAAAACATCTGAAGCTATTTAAAGGCTACTTCGCAAAAGTGTATTTATGATTTATCGAAAGATACATATGTATTATAAGTATGGAGAAATTGGAGTGATTTTGACAAGCTTTCCACTTTGCAGTGGCGATTCTACAAGGATTATGTGTGTAATGTTGGCATTCTTGCCCAAATTGAAAAACATATATGTGGGAGCCATATCGAAATCTGATCCGATTTCAACCAAATTTGACATGAATATATAATGCATATCGGGCGAAAGATATATATGGGAGCTATATCTAAATCTGATCAGATTTCAATAAAGTTTGGCATATATCTGAAACAATTTCAACCAAATTTTGCATGCTGACCTCTGTGGTGATATGAGTGAAAATCGGGGGAAAATATATTTGGGAGCTATATCTAAATCTGAACCGACTTAAACCAAAATTGGAATGCGTATCCAGAACGTAAGTTCTACTCCCTGTACGAAATTTAAAGCAGGGCAAAACTTTGGCTTCTGGGGCCATATAGTCTATATCTAAATCTGAACCGATTTCAATTAAATTTGGCATACTTGACTATAGTACTAATTGTTATCCTTGTAGAAAATTTCCAGCAAATTAGGTTGAAATTCTGTCTTCTGGGGCCATAGAAGTGCACATCGAGGGAAAGATGTATATACACTGTTAGAAAAATATGTTTTTAGTATGTTCCGATATAAACAAAATGTGTTTCGGGCACACTTTTAAACACAATATATTTAAGTGCAAACATATAATGTTCCTTAACTAACTCTAAATGTTTGGGACACATATGTTGTATGTTAGAACATATTATATTTGGGGCATGAATGTTTCATAAAAATAATATGTGTGAATGTAAACATATATACATTTACAAATTTCGAGTAAACATATATATGTTGTGATATTTTATTCAGAGAGCGAGAGTATAGAGAAAGAAATAGGGATGGAAACCGGGAGGGTTGGCGAAAGATATCAACATAACACAGCGAGAGACTCAAAAGAGAGCAACTTCTGTGAAACCGCTTGTATGTTGTTTCGGAAAACTGTTTTATGATAAGGCAAAAAATTTGATATGCTTAAGTCTAAATATTATTTAATTTGAATATTAGTAGAGTAAAGAGAATAAACATTCGGAACCAAGAGAATAGACATTTGGAAAAAAAACTACACGTGTTTTCGCCTTGAGAGCAGCATTTTATGTATGTGTGGACATGTGTTTTGTTTATCATTTTGGCATTATGGGCAAAATTTTTTTCTTGGTTCCAAGCTAAAAAATTTCGTGGAAATGAAAATTATGTGAGGGAATGAGCACAATCTTCTTTGAGGAAAATTCTTCCAAGCATATACTATTTTTGGGCTCAAAATGCTTCCAAACATACAATATGTTCACATCACACAAACATATTAATGTTTCGGCAGTATCCAATAATATATATGCTTCCTGCAAAATATGTTTGGGACATATGTTAGAGAAGCAATTTTTTTTTGAGGGCGTAGAAACTATATCTAAATCTAAACCGATTTTTTCCAAAACCAATAAAGTTCTATTCTGACCCAAAATAGAAACTTGTGTCAAATTTGAAGTCGATTGGACTAAAACTGTGAACTGGACTTTGATCACAAAAATGTGTTCACAGAGAGACTAACGGACAGACGGACATGGCTATGTCGACTCAGGGATCCAATTACACCATATGTCTATCTCGTCTCCTTCTGGTTGTTGCAAACATATGCACTAACTTATAATACCCTGTTCCATAGTGTGGCGCAGGGTATAAAAAATAATTTTACTTCAATGTTATTATTTTTGTGGTTATAAAATGATAAAGCCTCCATGTACACCGATCTCCCGATTTGACTTCTTGGGTCCCCAGTAAAAAAACGTCACCAAAAAAGTAGTGAAAATGTTCTTTTTGGATCCGGAAGTGGTGCAAAATTGGCGGAGAAGCGATGATTTCAACATGAGCTTGTCATAGGACGGATGTCCACCATTTCAACAGTCGTTGTAGTGAATTTGCATAACTTCTTAAGGTATGATGCGAATCCAGTTATATGGATGTGAATAAAGAAATTTTGTGATATTTTGACGAATAAATAATTTTAAAATTTTTTTTTATGATTTTTAATGTATTATAATGCTTACCTGGAACGTTTGACATGAAATATTTTCAAAAATTCGCAATTTTTCTAGAAAGAATTTATAATTTTTTTCGTAAAAATTTAAACAATTTTTACTACTTAATTAATTTTTAATCCGTTTTTAACCCATTTGAAACAACAAAACTTCAAATTTCTCATTAAAAATTTGAAAAAAAGCGAGTTATAAAAAATTTACTCAAATGAACTTCCTGTGCTGTTAAAATAAAGAACATCTTTGGGAGGACATTTTTGGAAGTTCTTTTAAAGTTGTGCCTTAAAAAGAACTTCCAAATTTTTTTGCCGGGTCTCTAGACACCGCAATTTTTTTGCCAGAAATGTAAAATCCAGAGGAATTTTATGCAATTTTTATACGATTTTGCTGATATTCTAGAAAATCTAGAGATATTTTAGGTTCAATTTGGTTTATATTGGAAAGAGTTTTATATAATTCTCATATACACCAATCTCCCAATTTAGCTACTTGAGGGTGTATAATGCGCACTTTTCGCCCTTTTTTCATTTATTTATTTATTTCAGTCTTTGGATTTGCATTATTTACAATCCTTACAGACTGAGCTTATAACTAAAAATATATAATATCTATTGATTTACAAAAAGCAAATAATGTACAAGACAAATCCAACCTAAAATTTGATCCGATCCGATTAAATTCCTTTAAAGCACGCACAATTGGTTCATTACATGAATAGTTGCTACGATGAATTGGAATGAAGAATGGGTTTTGACGACGCATATTATGGCAGGGAATATTAAATTGTGTTAATTCAAGCAAATCTAGAGCATCTATGATACCATTAAATATCTTGTACAGAAAAATCTGAGATAAAAATAATCTTCTATTTTCTACCGATAAGTCGACATCGGTCCGAATATGACGGTTCAGGATCTGTGAAAGATATTGAAGCAGAGCAAATTTAATAAACCTCTTCTGAATGCGTTCAATACGAGTAGCATGGCACATATAAAAGGGATTCCAAATCACACTGGCATATTCTAATCTAGATCTAATCAATGGCATGTATATATTTTTAGCAGTATAGGGATCTAAAAAGTCCTTACAATGCCTTTTAACAAAGGCTAACATTGCATATGCCTTTGGCACAATGAAGTCAATATGACCCACAAATGTAAATTTAGAATCAAATATTACTCCCAAATTCTTCACATTATCAACATCTTGAATACAAAAGGAATCTATGAAATAATTCGTAGAAATCCTACACTTGGCCTTACTAAATGTGATCTTAAAACATTTAGCTACATTAAGTCTAAGTCTATTCTCTATACCTGCGAAAACATCAAGTTGCATACAACCCAAATTCAATTGCATGAAACTAGAAGAAAAATTGACCGATTTTCTTCCATTGTAATGCGGGTAGAAATTTATGGATTTTTTTTTAATCGGATTTTTTTGCATGTTTAGACAAGATGTTTAGGATTCCTCAAAAAAATCCATTAAAACTTGTTCTTATAAATCCTAAATATTATGTAGTCCCCAAAATAGAAACTTTAAATTTTTTCTTTGGGAAGCATACCATTTAAAGCGATTTACTTGTAAGAGTGTCAACAAAGCCCCTGCAATTCTATATATATTTCCAAGTAACCCGCTACGACGAAGAATTTTCAAAGGAAACGATTATATTTGATGTCATTTCCAGATTTAAGATTTCCATTGAAAACATTAGAGTGTAGTCATCTGTGACCCCATGCGTCTTTATTTATTTATTGTTAAGTTTTTTTTTTATACTATTTCACCTGTTTCATTGTGCTATATTGATGCTTGACTACTCATTATAAATTTTCTTTTACTTTAGTGGTCATTATAAAATGCTGACCCACTTGATTATGTATACGTGTCTATGTGTGTCAGTAATGTGATGCCCCACATGGCATTGCAAAAACATATATGTGTATAGCACACAAGTAGACACACACACACACACATGTTACCTTCATCGCACACATGTTGTTGTTGTTGTTTTCGTTTTTATTGTGGTTATAAGTGTTAAATGTACCATGGCAAGACAACAAAAGTAATACATTTTTATAGCCTAAGTGTTGCCATAAATCAATTCTAATGCTTTTTACATCAGCAATTTTAATGGAATTTATCCTATTTTTTTTGCGAGGCATAAATTTAAGGAAATCCTAATCAAGAAATTTTGAAAACTAGAAAAGGCATACAAACACATTCAGGTGCTACATCAAATGCGTAGAGGTTGAGTGTCTTTATTAGAGAAATTGTAAATCCATGATTTATAGTGGTCATTGAAGCAAAGACATGATTTTGCACTTTTGTTACAGGTATTTTTCACGATTTTTTTAGAATTGGATCGAAAAACATCGAATGAGAAAATTATCTGTAAAATAGGTCTTGTTGTATTCCTTTTAGTGCGTTTAGAAGTGGGAATACTCGAGGATTCCATAAAAAGGAGAAAAGTGATTTGCAACTTTAAAACGCTCAATAAAATCAAAGACCTTTTGGATGCTATACACAGTAGCTCTCCTGTACGATGCTTAATAGGTGGGCTAACATTTTCTAACTCCTCGACAGTAAGACTGGAAACAATGGTAACTAACGAATTGCAAATGGCTAAAGTACTCCGAAGAACGAGTAGACTGATTCATCGGAAAGAAAAACATCGCTTTCTAGTATTCAAAGGTGCGATCCATATCTATTACGAGGAGCCACCGTGGTGCAATGTTTAGCATTCTCGCCTTGCATACAAATGGCCATGGGTTCAATCCCAGATTCGACCAAACACCAAAAATGTTTACAGCGCTAGGTTATCCCCTCTCAGTAATTCTGGTGGCATTTCTGAGTGTTTGAAATCTTGTGGTTTTACCACAATGAGGAACGCATTACTGAGGTGGGATAATCCACCGCTGCAAAACTTTTTGGTGTTTGGACGAAACTGGGTTTGAACCCGCGACACTGTGAATGCAAAACGGACATGCTAACCATTGCACCACGGTGGCTGCCACAGGGACAATGAAGACCACGTAATCCAGACGATACTGGATTTAAGACGGGGTGGCCATAGCTGACATTCTGACGTCAGATGGTTCTGGAACAATGGGACCACAGAACAGATACAAGACAAAAATAATTGATCGCCGTGAAAATTACACTAGATTATATTATATCCACTCAATTCTGCCTCTAGTAGCTAGTGCCCGTATAATAAGTTTATTATTATAATTTGTAATTGTAATAAATTAAGTAATAAATAAATAACAATACTTTTCTTGGAAATTCTTGTAATCAATAAAAATAATTGAATATATTTGCCACATCAATAAAGATTTCACTAGAAAAACTAAGGGGGTAGTCCATGATGTTATACCTGAGGTTGGCCATAGTAGAGTGTGCTGCGAGAATGAGAACCCAGAACAGATACCATAGGAAAACAAGTGCTACACCAGTGGATCGAAGATGGGTGAGAGGACAAACTGGGCGTATATGTGGAGTACCCAGGCACCAAGATTCTATTCTGATTACTGGACCAAGGCATAATCTCGCCGTGAGAAGTGCGTACCATAACAGAATGTGTTAAATGGCTCGGAAACAAACGTAAACATTTTCATAGATTACCGGAGGGCAATGAAGGCAATAGCAGACATTACAGTTCGTTCGCGAACCTTATTAGAATGTAAAAGAATGATCAACGAGTATTCGGAATATTGCAGGATCTTCATCATATGGGTACAGGATATGCCGGAATAAGAGGAAACGTAAAGGCAATTGAACGGGCGATAAGAGCTAGGATACATAAGGAAGAGAACTTAGAGAACGCAGAGCCCATAGAGGAAACGCAGGCCGAATTGGATAAATGGCCACGGGAGACACATAGAGCGATGTGGACCAATGCGGGGTTGAAGGACGGCGAAAATATTATGGGGTCACCCAGACAAGAAAAGGTACATATATAGTATATCGATATTAAATTAGCTTTTTTTTTCAAGTGGCACCCATTTTCCACACTTTTGGATGTTTCTCATAGCATAGGTCAAAGATTATTTGCTGTGCAACATTTAACATTGCTGCCATATACATTTGACTCACAGTGTCATCTCCATCCAATTCGGCGTCTTCGAGCAATTTTGGTGGACTTTCACGTTCTTCATTTCTCACACCAAAATAATTATTTCTGACCCGTTTAAATCATATTTTGCATCTTGCTTCTGATAGAGCATGATATGGATCGACAAACATTCGATGCGACTATGAAGCAATTTTCTTAAAATGAGAACAAAAAAGTACTGCTTTCCGCAAATGATCACTTTTTGGTTCAAAATTCGACATTCTTAACACGATGAAAAAATACGAAGTTGTCTGTTCAATGACTTGATGTATACTAAAATTTCTTAAATTTGTTTAAAAACGTTACGAAATACTTTAGTTTATTTCTTCACCTGTTTATGTAATAAAAAAAAAACAAGTATATAGGGCCGTAAGTTCGGCCAGGCCGAAGCTTATGTACCCTCCACCATGGATTGCGTAGAAACTTCTACTGAAGACTGTCATCCACAATCGAATTACTTGGGTTGCGGTAACACTTGCCGATGGCAAGGTATCTTAAAACTTCCTAACATCGTAATATATACCACATAGTCCATACGTAGTATATATTAAACTAAAAAAGGCCGATTAAATACGTATATAATTAAGTTTAAAGTTTCTAGAGAAATAAAATTTTGACAACATTTTCTATAGAAGTAAAATTTGAAAAAAAATTTCTATAGAAATAAAATTTGGATAAAAATTTCTATAGAAATAAAATTCTGACAAAATTTTCTATAGAAATAAAATTTTGACAAAATTTTCTATAGAAATAAAATCTTGACAAAACTTTCTATAGAAATAACATTTTGACAATGTTTTCTATAAAAATAAAATTTTGGTAGATTATTTTTGGCTCGAGTGGCAACCATGATTATGAACCGATAAGGACCAATTTTTGTGTGATTGGGGATCGCCTATATATAACTATAGACCGATATGGACCAATTTTGGCATGGTTATTAGCGGTCTTATACTAACACCACGTTGCAAATTTCAAGCGGATCGGATGAATTTTGCTCCTCTAAGAGGCTCCGGAGATCAAATCTGGGGAACGGTTTATATGGGGGCTATATATAATTATGGACCGATATGGACCAATTCTTGCGTGTTTGTTGGAGACCACATTCTAACACCATGTTCCAAATTTCAACCGGATCGGATGAATTTTGTTCCTCCAAGAGGCTCCGGAGGACAAATCTGGGGATCGATTTATATGGGGGCTATATATAATTATGGACTGATATGGACCAATTCTTGCATGGTTGTTAGAGACCATATACTAACATCATGTACCAAATTTCAGCCGGATCGGATGAAATTTGGTTCTCTTAGAGGCTCCGCAAGCCAAATCGGGGGATCGGTTTATATGGGGGCTATATGTAATTATGGACCGATATGGACCAATTTTTGCATGGTTGTTAGAGACCATATGCTAACACCATGTACCAAATTTCAGTCGGATCGGATGAAATTTGGATCTCTTAGAGGCTCCGCAAGCCAAATCGGGGGATCGGTTTATATGGGGGCTATATGTAATTAGGGACCGATATGGACCAATTTTTGCATGGTTATTAGAGACCATATACTAACACCATGTACCAAATTTCAGCAGGATCGGATGAAATTTGCTTCTCTTAGAGCAATCGCAAGCTAAATTTGGGGTCCGTTTATATGGGGGCTATACGTAAAAGTAGACCGATATGGCCCATTTGCAATACCATCCGACCTACATCAATTCAATGTTTCGTTCGGAAGTTAGCGTGATTTCAACAGACGGACGGACGGACATGCTCAGATCGACTCAGAATTTCACCAAGACCCAGAATATATATACTTTATGGGGTCTTAGAGCAATATTTCGATGTGTTACAAACGGAATGACAAAGTTAATATACCGCCATTCTATGGTGGAGGGTATAAAAATTATGAAAATGTGTCAAAGGGTAGCAAGGAAGTTGACTGGGTAATACAAAGTTTCGCATCGTATAGGATGAGGTAAATCCCGTATTGTCAAATAACAGATTAAACACAAATGGACTCCAGTGGCCATATACGTATGCACGTGGACGGACAACAACATAGAAATGGTCAGAGCACGCCGTGGAGGCATTTAAAATTCCGAGGGAATTTTCGAATTTTCCGTGTCGATAGGTGGAAATATGCATTCGCCCACCCAGTATATTCTATACTGACCACGTTCATTACTTATATCCACCGATGGATCAATTCATAGCTCTTCCAGTCATATAAATTAAACTTTTTTTGTTTTAAATTGCACCCTCCTTACTATTTGAATTCATCTGTGTTTTCTTACCTATTTTATTATGGTTATTAAATTTGCTAAAGGACCCCAAGTTTCTGGTCAACAAAACTGGGCAAAAGTTTTTTTTTTTTTTTTTTTTTTGAAATTTTTCATTATAATAAAAACGAGAACGCACGTTGCCAATATCCTTTCTCATATACTATATGTAAGTTTTTAAAAGTTTTTCTTTGCTGAATTATGAAAGGATGAAACGAGATCACATCCATACAAATAAAACTTGGCCAACTTGTGAAACTACAAGTGTGGCGATATCCTCAATTAAAGTTACAAACACGTTTCGCTGGAGAAAACACCATTCGAACGTTGAAATAAAATTCTATAAACTACATTATGGCTATCACGTAGTTGTAATTGTTCAACGTCTAAAAGTTGAATGGCCAAAAGTTTTCACCGCGTTATTGACGGTGAAACGAATCAAGCAGGGTGCAATAGAAAAACAAAAACAAGGAAGTGAATGAAAGCCAATGAAAAAAAAGAGAAATAATGGTTTACAAAAGAACTCGGATTTGCCAAAAACAAACAATTCTGATATATAAATAAATTTAATTAATTGAATAATGAAATTTTCATTACAGTTAATGTGGAATTTGGTTAATTGAATTTTTATTTTGTAAGGCCATGATTTATAGTGACTAGGTGAAGTTGAATACATTGAGCTGAAATCGTAACGAATGAATTTTTTTCGGGTTTCGATTGCCAAAAATTTGTAAATGTCGGTAAACGTCATCTTGTATTTGTTTTTGAAATTTACAACATTCTCTACATTATATACATACATTATATACTATACAAAATCTATAAATTTGATTTCAGTTCATTGTTGTAATATCCTATGGAGCTTTCATAGATATCTAAGAATATAAAAATTTTAATATGAACGCTTTTCGAATAAGAACAAGTATATACGGCCGTAAGTTCGGTCAGGCCGAATCTTATGTACCCTCCACCATGGATTGCGTGGAAACTTCTATGAAAGACTGTCATCCACAATCGAAGTACTTGGGTTGTGGTATCTTAAAACTTCTTAACATCGTTTTCTAAATTGTGAGTTAGTCCATACGTTGTATATATTAGACAAAAAAGTTATGTATAGTTAAGTCTACAAATAATTACGAATCGATATGGACTTTTGCACGGTGCGTAGAGAGCCAGAATTGAAATATGGGGTTCGCTTATATGGGGGCTATATACAATTATGAACTTGATATGGACCAATTTTTGTGTGATTGGAAATCGATTTATCTGAGGGATATATATAACTATAGACCGATATGGACCTAGGTAGGCATGGTTGTTAATGACCATATACTAGCACAATGTACCAAATTTCAACTCACTCGGATGAAATTTGCTCCTCCAAGAGGCTCCAAAACCAAATCTCGAGATCGGTTTATATGGGGCTACATATGATTATGGAATGATATGGACCACTTTTGGCATGGTTGTTAAATATCATATACTACTACCACGTACAAAATTTCAACCAGATCGGATGAATTTCGCTTCTCCAAAAGGCACCGGAGGTCAAATCTGGGGATCGGTTTATATGGGAGCTATATATAATTATGGACTGATATGAACCAATTCCTGCATGGTTGTTGGATACAATATACTAACATCAAGTACCAAATTTCAACCGATTCGGATGAATTTTGCTCTTCCAAGGGGCTCCGGAGGTCAAATCTAGGGATCGGTTTATATGGGGCCTATATATAATTATGGACCGATTTCGACCAATTTTCGCATGGGAGTTTGAGGCCTTATATTAACACCACGCACCAAATTTCAACTGAATCAGATGAATTTTGGTCTTCCAAGAGGCTCCGGAGGTCAAATCTGGTGATCGGTTTATATGGGGGCTATATATAATTATGGACCGATGTATAACAATTTTTGCATGGTTGTTAGAGATCATATCCTGACACCATGTACCAAATTTCAGCCAGATCGAATGAAATTTGCTTCTCTTAGAGGCTCCGCAAGCCAAATCTGGGGATCGGTTTATATGGGGGCTATATATAATTATGGACCGATGTGGACCAATTTTCGCATGGTTGTTAGAGATCATATCCTGACACCATGTACCAAATTTCAGCCGGATCGGATGAAATTTGATTCTCTTAGAAGCTCCGCAAGCCATATCGGGCAATCGATTTATATGGGGGCTATATATAATTATGGACCGATGTGGACCAATTTTTCCATGGTTATTAGAGACCATATACTAACACCTTGAACCAAATTTCAGCCGGATAGGATGAAATTTGCTTCTCTTAGAGGATCCGCAAGCCAATTTGAGGGTCCGTTTACATGGGGGCTATACGCAAAAATAGACCGATATGGCCCATTTGCAATACTATCCGACCTACATCAATAACAACTACTTGTGCCAAGTTTCAAGTCGATAGCTTGTTTCGTTCGGAAGTTAGTTGTAGTTGTTTCGTTCGGAAGTGATTTCAACAGACGGACGGACATGCTCAGATCGACACAGAATTTCACCACGACCCAGAATATATATACTTTATGGGGTCTTAGAGCAATATTTCGATGTGTTACAAACGGAATGACAAAGTTAATATACCCTCCTATGGAGGAGGGTATAAAAATATATTCTAAGACTACCACCAAAAATATATTCTAAGACTACCATTCTAAGACTACACCATTAAACCTCGAACGTGATAATCTCATATAGGGATATCATGGTCATCATACACTACAAAACTACTCAAAATTTGCTAAAAAAACTACCTTTGTTGGGTGCAATAAGTAGACTGTGGAAAGTTAAAAAATATAATTAACCGAAAATAGAGCTAGAACGTTTTTTTTGTGAAAAAATGTATTGAAGGTAATTTTTAGTATATTTTGTGAAACTTTAAAAACTTTCATCAAAATGTAACATATATATCACTTACTTGTACAAACCATTTTAATAAGGAAATCAACACTTACCTGAAAATAAAAAAAATATAAAGAAATATTAAATATCTGAATATATAGCAAGCAAAACAGAAAAAGCACAAGTCAGGCAGATTATTTGAGGTTATTTACATATTATTTCTAATTGTTCCCATCTACAGAATATTCAATGCTCTATATTACCTAAATATCAACAAGAATATTAAAAATTTAAATATTAAAAATAAATGGAAATTTTGCAAAATATATATTCGCGGATATAGCGTTGCGAGGTCCTTAGTTAAAAAAAAAATGTTTTTTATTCTTTAGCTTTGTTTTCATATCTGCACTGAAAAAAAGCATGTCCGGTTCCAAAGATTTTGTCTTTCCTCTAAAAATGTTGGGATTGATTCCGAGTCAAAGAACCGGAGAATACAAGTAAGGATACTTTTAAGACACAATTCTCTTTAAATTTGGGTTTTGTGTACTTGCTTCTAGGAAGCAAATTTTAATTTTTTGCTTTTTCAGCTTTGTTTCTTCATATGCTATCAAAGTCCTTTAAAAACGAGTTAACTACAACTTTATTTTCCAAATTCAGACTCGACTCCCAGTAGAAATTATGTTATGTTTCAAGTAAAAAACGTCCTAAAAATAAAGTGTTGAAAAACATGTCCTATATTTGAAAGATTTTTTGCTTTGTAGTCAAGATGCAAAATGACAAAAAAAATTAAAGACAATTTCATTAAATTTAAAAATTTTTTTCTGAATTATTAAAGTCAAGTTGACCTTAGCCCAAACATTTTTTCTTTCATGTTATGATACCAATTTTTAAATGAAATCACTTAATTATAAGGACAATGTGACTTCATTGAAAAGTTTATCGACGTTTGGACAAGGAAAAAAACTTTATATTAGAGAAATGCGTCTTCTATGCTAAGTAAAATTTGCATTCGTATTTTAAATACATGAAATCTTTGACCTCACGATAATATTTTTTCAGTGTGTCAGCACTTATGTCCGGGCTCTGCTGAAGGTGAGGTAGTAACTTTTTACTCTTGTACAGCTCTTGTACAGCAATATGGGACTAATGCTTGGGGTCATTATCTTGAACAAACACAAATCCATCTTCCAGACCCATTTTTTTTTTTGCAGATTCGGCCAAATTATCTTTTAAAAACATACCATACATTCTAGAAAAGTTGCGAAGTTTTAAAAATATTTGAGGTCAAAGTTTCAGACAATGCAGACAAAACCATAAAAAATTATAAAAAGTATTTATTTGGCAAAATATCGCAAAATTTTTATAATCCACATCAAAAATTCGGATCACATCTTAAGAAGTGACGCAAATTCAGTGCAACGGTTGTTGGACGTCCCTCCTATAATAAGCCCATGTAAAATTCGTCGCCTCTGCGCCAATTTTGCTCCACTTCCGGATCCAAAAATAACTTTTCAATAACTTTTGTTTTGGTTTAACTTAATCCAAAATTTTGCCTAAAAGAATATCATAAGTTAGAAAAAACATAAAGAATTAACTGACTTGACTATTATCAGAACATCAATTCATGGATATAAGATAAGTACTTAAATCCACTGGTCCAAGAATTGAATTCGAACGATGATCCCTATATTTAAAGATCACGATTTCTTGGGTACTCGTTAAACTATCTATATGCTTTAATAGAAAATCATTATAATAAAGCTTTGCTTTTTAGAGTTTAGTATTTAATTCTTTTTTTTTTTCCTTTAATAAATAAATTCTTTTCTTCTCCATTTTCTTTCGTTAATTTCATCAAAAAAAGCTTACATAT
Organism: Haematobia irritans; assembly: GCF_050003625.1. Classification (NCBI taxonomy): domain Eukaryota; kingdom Metazoa; phylum Arthropoda; class Insecta; order Diptera; family Muscidae; genus Haematobia; species Haematobia irritans. The sequence goes on from NC_134399.1 coordinate 143,561,832, forward strand.
TTTCAATTTCCCTGCTGTGATTATTGATGTGGGACTCCTATATATGTGTCGTTTCTCCGTATTGATTTTCTCCTACACTCTTGGCTAACTTCTCAGCTTTGGGTAGATATTTGTTATTCCACCCTCAGTTGTTCTCCTACGCTATGTTTCTTATAAAAAATTTAAATGTCTGCTGTGATTGAAATCCATAGACATCCTTTAACAGCAAGACTCTTTGCCAGCAATAAACTAGGGTGTTCCAAATGCGAAGAGGTTTTTTCATAGCAATTCCTAATATAATATGTAATTATACAGCTTCATAAAAAAAAAATATGGAAATTTGTCAATCTGGAGATAATCTAATTGTGATTTTATTTCGTACATCCCAATCAGAAATCCCACCAGAAACCATATTGACCGATTCCTTCAATTTGCATTTGTAGAACCAATCTTACATTTCAAAATGTCCCAGACCCAAAAGCCCGACGGCTTGAGTCCGGAAATTTTGAAAATGAATCATCTTTTGTGCCATTCTTGGTTGACGATTGCTGAACACTACAGAAATAAAATTTCTATAAAAAAATTTTATAGAACTAAAATTTTGACAAACATATCTATAGAAATAAAAAAAACAATTTTTTTACAAAATATTCTATAGAAATAAAATTTTGAAAAAAATTTCTATGGAAATGAAATTATGACAAAATTTCCTACAGAAATAAAATTTTGACAAAATTTTTAATCCGAATAAAATTTTGACAAAATTTTCTATAGAAATAAACAAAATAATTTTTTTTTTTATAGGAATAGAATTTTGACAAACTTTATAACAGAAATAAAATGTTGACGAAATTTTCTATGGGAATAAAGTTTTGACAAAATTTTCTATAGAAATACAATTTTGACAAAATTTTCTATAGAAATAACAAACATAAAATTTTTTTTAGGAATAGTATTTTGACAAACTTTATTATAGAAATCAAACTTTGATAAAATGTTCTATAGAAACAAAATTTTGACGAAATTTTCTATAGAACTAAAATTTTGCAAAAAAAATTATTAGAATACAATTTTGACCAAATTTTCTATGGAAACAAAACTTTGACAAAATTTTCTATGGGAATAAAATTTTAACAAATTTTTCTATGGAAATGAAATTACGACAAAATTTTCTATAGAAATAAAATTTTGACAAAGTTTTCTTTAGAAGTAACAAACAAAAAAATTTATAGGACTACAATTTTGACAAACTTTATTATAGAAATAAAATTTTGATAACATTTTCTATAGGAATAAAATTTTTGAAAAAAATTTTCTATTAGAATTAAATTTTGATATGGGTATAAAATTTTTCTATGGGAACAAAATTTTGACAAAATTTTCTATAAGAATAAAATGTTGACATTATTTTCTATGGGAATAAAATTGTGATCAAATTTTCAATGGGAACAAAATTTTGATAACATTTTCTATAAGAATAAAATTTTAACAAAGTATTCTACATGAATAAAATTTCAACAAAATTTTCTGTAAGAATAAAATTTTGACAACATTTTCTTTGGAATTAACATTTTGTAAAGAAATAAAACTTTGACAATATTGCCTAAAGAAAAATATTTTGACAAAATTTTCTTTAGAAACAAAATCTTTAAAAAAATTTCTACAGAAATAAAATTTTGACAACATTTTCATTGGGAATAAATTTTTAACAAAATTTTTCTAGGAATAAATTTTAGCAAAATTTTCTCTGGAAATACATTTTAACAACATTTTCTATAGGAATAAATATTTTCTATGGAAATAAAATTTTGACAAAATTTTCTATGGGAATAAAATTTTGACAAAATTTTCTATGACAATAAAATTTAGACAAAAATTTGTATAGAAATAACAAACAAAAAATTTTTTATAGGAATAGAATTTTTAAAAACTTTATTATAGAAATAAAATTTTGACAAAATTTTCTATAGAAATACAAACATAAAATTTTATAAAGGAATAGAATTTTCACAAACTTTATTATAGAAATCAAATTTTGATAAAATTTTCTATAAGAATAAAATTTTGACGAAATTTTCTATAAAAATAAAATTTTGAAAAGCATGTTCTATTAGAATAAAATGTTGACAACATTTTCTATGGGAATAAAATTTTGAACAAATTTTCTATGGGAATAAATCCCATAGATTTATTCTATGGGAATAAATCCCATAGAAAATTTTGCCATAAATTCCATATATTTATTGTACGGGAATAAATCCCATAGACAATTTTGTCAACATTTTATTCCCATTTTCTGTAGGAATAAAATTTTTAAAAAATTTTCGCTGGCAATAAATTTTGACAAAATTTTCGATAGGAATACATATTTCACAAAATTTTATATGGAAAAAAAATTTTGATAAATTTTTCTTTAAAAATTAAATTTTGACCAATTTTTCTTTAAAAGTAAAATTTTGATTTATATTCCCGTTTAAGGTCATATCAGGGATAGGTCAAGGGATATTTAAATACCCAAATAAATTGTTGCTACTAAGAGTGATTATAAAATAATAAATAAACTTCTAAAATGAAATAATAAATAATTCCTTTCGAAAACCATTTTTTTCATAATAACCAAAAAAGATTGACCAAAATCGGCAAAATAACGTTTTTTATTTGGTAACATTTTATTCAAATTTTGGTAGACTATTTGGGCTCGGCCATTGTCTGTGACCAAAATATTTATCTGCCCAGGGCTTCAATACTGTCTCTAGGACATTTTTCCAATCTCAGATTTCAATCTAACATCCATTGTGATATTAACTCGCCATGCTATAAGATTTATTCACACTTGATTGCAAGACAGATCGCTAGAGCCACTTGCGGACTTTCAGCCAAATATTAAGGGATCACATTATCGAATTCCATCACGCATAACTTTATTTCTAAATGCAATATATCACAACGCCTTAGTAAGATTTTACACAATAATATGAAAAGGATTAAATCTGTCAGCTGTCAGACGAGAGGTTTAGAAATGCAATACATGTCAGCCACCATGTATGTGCAAACATACTATGAATATGAATTTGTAAAATAATCCAGTTTAGTCGCATCATAAATTGGAAAAGTCAATTTTTTTAAATATTTTTAAAAGTCAAAAACTCGAATAGTCGCTTTCTTTTTCAAATACTGAAAAAGTAAGAAACTCGAATTTTTCATTCGGTTTACAACCCCTAGTATAACGAAGAAGTAAACCAAGGGATAAATTCAAACCCTATTGTTGTACCATTGACACAAATCACTTAAGAAATTACTCCGGGGTTTCTTTTTTTTTTACTTCTTTTGCTCTTACTTAGTGCTCATATGTGATTTTTTTTTTCTAACTTCCTGTGCTTCTTCGCAAAATCGATTGAAAGGAAACCAATTGTTTGCCACCCCTTTTCATCAATGTCTTCACTACGTAAAAGTGATTTTATGTTTAGTTTCTTTTTTGCAGAAAATTTCTCATATTCAATTTAAGATGTTTTTGGGGGCAACACAACCCAACATTCGGGTAAATAAATATGCCAACAGCTTGAACATCGAAATCATTAATACGCCACAATAGCAACAGAAAAGAATACACATTGACATAAGGATAAGAGAAGAAAAAAGTCGAATACATGTGGAAATCAAAAAGAAAGGAACGAAGTCAATTCTGTATGAGTTCAAGTTTATTTATTACAAATTGTGGTTTTCAATTGTGTGAATGGAGGACCGGATAAAAAGGAGAAAATGCCACAAAAATAATAGAGACTAAATCTTAAGGAAAATTGATTGAATACCAGAGTATTCATTTAAATATATGTATGGAGAGGAATTACGGAATTTAATTAAAGGCTACTGCTTTACATTTTTCAAGATTTGAAGAAATTTTTATTTGGGAACTAAAAAATTGAAACCACCAGGAAGAAAAATGTTGGCTAATATTAGAAATTTGGATGATTTTTAGAAAATTTTAACGAAACGGTAATACAAACGCTGACATCACGCCAATATCACAAAATAAGTAAATATTTTTCGAAAAATCAAAAAAAATTTATTAGATATAAAAAATTAGAGTTCAAAATTGCAAAAAATGTCTTTAGTGCCATACGTAGTGCAAGATGGGCTCATTTATAGTAAAATTTACAAATTTAAAGAAATAATCAACTATTTTGTGAGGAGTACGAATTTAGTAAATCTTTATGCTTCTTTTGTGCATAAATTTTTCCCGTGTTTTAGTTCATTTAACTAACGTAAGCAAAAAATTATTAGAGTAAAGGAAACTTTCTCCAAACATAACAATTCTATGAACTAAAATAAAGTTAAATTGGCTTTATTGAAATAGAGGGTTCACTTTTTTTCTTTGTGTGAAACCGGAGGCGTTTTCCTATATGTTTGCAAGTTTGTGGGTCCCTGTAGCCTCAATTATGAAGCGATTTCGATGACTTTTTCTTTGCTGCATAGAACTTATAAAACCCTTCTCGTACGTGTGCGAATATCTTTAACAGTTTGCGAGATATGGGCCCCACAATTATTTATTTATTTTTTTGCCGAATTTTAACAAAGTGGGGTCAGTATTTTCAACCTAGAAGATGTGTTTTTGAGCGAAGCATTATTCATTATTCTTTTCTTAACTGTATTTCCTATAAAATTGTACTCATTTATGTTAAGAAGAAAACATTTTGTAATTATGTGATTTATATTAAAAGTTGTAAACTCCACAATTTGGAAAAGCACCTACATTCATTCCGTTGTAACATTTTTATACCCTAAACCACATAGTGGTCAGGGTATAATAAGTTTGATCTGACAAAAAATGTGCCTACCAGAAATATTGATTTTAGACCCCATAAAATATATACCGATCGACTCAGAATCACCTCCTGAGTCGATCTAACGCTTGGTGTCCGTCCGTCTGTCCATGTATTTGTTGTTCACAGGATTCCGGTTGCAATTATTAACCGATTTTATGAAATTCGGTACAGGGAGTTTTTTGGGCACAAGGACGAACGCTATTGAATTTGGAAGAAATCGAATCAAATTTAGATATAGCTCCTAATATATGTATCGCCCGATTTCGACAAATGGGGTAACGTTGCGCTTTTTTTTTTTCAAACGGATCGTTACCAAATTTGGCAAAAGGTAATCGTTTTCATCGCCCTTCAAGTCTGCAAAATTTCATCCAAATCTGTTCAGATTTAGATATAGCTCTCATATATATGTATCGCCCGATTTTCACAAATTTGGCCACAAAACCCTTATTTATACACCGATCTTAATCAAAGCTGGCTAAATGTAATCTTCCGTAGCACTAACTATATGTGAAACAAATCATCGAAATCGGTTCAGATTTAGCTATAGCTCCCATATATATGTACCGCCCGATTTTTCTAAATTTGGCCATAAAACCCTTATTTATTCTCCGATCTTACTCAAAGTTGGCTAAATGTAATCTTCCATAGCACTAACTATATGTGCAAAAAATCATCGAAATCGGTTTAGATTTAGATATAGCTCCCATATATATGTATAGCCCGATTTTCCCAAATTTCGCCATAGAACCCTTATTTATTAACCGATCTTACTCAAAATTGGGTAGAACCAGTCCTCTATAGTACTAACTATATGTGCAAAATTTCATCGAAATCGGTTCAGATGTAGATATAGCTCCCATATATGTATCGCCCGATTTTGAAAAATTCGCACCTAATAACCCTATGTTTGACCATACAGGCCTCATTTCTTAACTGATCTTACTCAAATTGTGCACAAGGTAACCTCATGTGGTATTATTCAAATCCGCAAAATATTATGCAAATTGGTTCAGATTTAGATATAGCTTCCATATATATGCTTCGCTCGATTTTCCCAAATTTGGCCATAATACTCTTATTTATTAACCAATGTTACTCAAATTTCAAATTTTGATGTACTAGCCGATCGCATTTATACGTACTTGTAGCTTTTACATTAGAATATTGCTCGATTTTTACAAATTTGGATTTATTACCCACACTAATTAAACGATTTTCTCTTTTTAAATAATGGGCTCAATATTAGTGGCATACTAACTCCGTAGGTGCAATACCAACAACAGTCAGTGTTGCTGGAAGTAGGGAAAATTCCATATATGTTGGGGTTTTCTAATATTTAGCGTCTTGTAGGGACGTAGGGCCACAATGTAGGGACATTTTCACTCAACACAATTTGTAATAATTTTATAAGTTACCACTCGTGCCAAAAAAAAAATCAAACAAAATTTGAAGATTACCACAAATCTACCAAACAAATATTTCTATAGAAATTTTAGTTAAAACTTTATTCCTGTAGAAAAATTTTGTCAACATTTTATTTCTATAGAAAATTCTGTCAAAATTGTAGTTCTATAGAATTTTTTTTTTTCAAAATATTATTCTATAAAAAATTTTCTCAAAATTTTATTTCTATGGAATTTTTTCTCAAAATTTTATTTCTATAGAATTTATTGTCAAGATTTTATTTCTGTAGAAAAATTTCTCACAAAAATTTGTTTATACAAACTTTTTCCAAAATTTTATTTTTATAGAGATTTAACAAAAAAAAATTACTATTTGGGGTAGAATTCTACCAACTGTGGCAACCGTGGTGGTAATACAAAGTTAGATTCTAAGTTATATACGTTTCATATTCATGTTTTAAGATAATAAAGTACTTAGAACCATTTTTGTTTTAGATTTTTTTTTTTAAATTTAACGAAAAATATACTAGGGAAAATTGTTTGGGAATGTATCGGAAAGTAGGGAACTTTTTTTTGTCCTTGTAGGGTAAACCGAACATTTTCCCTGGCAACACTGACTATGAGCTATTGTCAGATTAATACAAAGCACCCATAAACATGTACCCCTTAATTTTCTTAAATATGCAACTACGGTTTATCTCCCATACCTATATCAATGTTACCCCACAAATGCTTTTGTTTACTAATTCAGTAAGGGTGGTTTAGGGTATGATATAGTCGGCCCCGTCCACATTTCTACTTTACTTACTTGTTAGTCTAGACTTCTCCCAATTTAATAGTATTGCTAAGCTTTTTTTCAAAAAGCCTCATATGTCCACTAACTAGCTGTAAAAGGTTTCAACATCCTACCGGTAAACAGCTGAGAAATGTGTAAATTACCAAGAAAAAAAACTTTTTTATACATATGTCCTCACTTTGGGGATTTTTGATACGAATTTTGGGAACATTGTATTCAGCACTATTTCCTAACAAGATTTTCCCTACAAAACGCATTAAAAATCAGTATGAAATCATACTTAGTTCAAAAGTTATAAAGTTATAAAATTTGTATTTAAAAAACAAAATCCTTACGTGCACCAAAAACTTTAAATATTCGTAATTTTAAATTTTTTGATACCTTTCCAACGATATATTACACATAGGCTGGTGCTTAGAAAAATGTGCCAAAAATTTGCATTAAACCTCACTAACTCTCGTAAAATATTGCAATTCTGTAAATGTATCTTTATACGCGGGCTACATATAAATCTGAACTGATTTAAATCAAACTTCGCACACTCGACGATACTATCAAATATACTTCTTGTGCAAAATTTGAAGCAAATCATAGAAAAATCCTTGCTTCTGGAGTCATATAAGTGTATATCGGGAGTAAGATATAACCAAACTCATCATGCGTAGCTACAATGTTAATTCTGAAACCTATGCAAAATTTCAAGTCAATCGGAGTAAAAATTTCAAGCAAATGTAAGTAAAACTGTGGCTTCTGGAGCCATAATGCAGTAACACCGGGTTTTGTCAGCAATTCATATGGATCCAGGAAATCATCGAAATATGTTCTTCTTCGTATGCCAACAAAGTCCATTAAAAACGTGATAACTTAAATTTCCAAATTCAGAGTTATGCTATGTTTCAAGTTAAATAGTCATTAAAATAAAGATTTAAAAAAATCTTTTATTTTTAAATTTAATTTTGCACATTTTTTCAAAAGTATTAAAGCCAAGTCAACCTTAGTATATTTACATTTTCTTTCATGTTAGGATACACAATTTTAAGTCGAATCAGTTTATCTACTTTTCGTATTCCTATTTTATCGACATGAAATATTTGGCCTTATGACAGTATATTTTGCAGTGCATCAAATATTTAATAAGAAAAGGGAATTTCGTTTGTCTTAAAATTCGTTTTTTTTTTAATAACAATAATTTAAACCACAAATACTTATTTTGAGAACTTTTTTACACCAGCCATTACCAATGATATGTACATGTGACTTCAAATCAATCAAAGCAATTTCGACATTGGTACAGAACTCATCATATTTATGTATGTAGAAAAAAAAAAACAAACTGAGCGAATACACAATGTTTAGAAAATTTTCTACCAAAATATGCCTCCAACTTTTTGATATGAAAACACTCTTGTTCCTAAAAACACGTAGGATATTGTTGTAATTTCGCAGAATACCAAAGCACATAGAATGCGTAATATAATATTTTGTTTGCTTGCTTATCAAAAACAGTACTAAGTAAACAAATCCAATGTGATATTTATTACCTTTTGGCAAAATCACAGCTATTGTCATTGATATTCCGTAAAGATTTTCAGATATTCATACAGCGTAGATAGAAATTTGAGTACAGAAAATGTCAAATAGGTCACAGGAGGTGTACGAGTATGGCACAATTTTGGCTCGTATACAATAGAAATTGTAGGAAGACATGTACTCTCTGACAATGTAAATACAATCTTATCGTTTTGATTTTTCCATCATATTTATGACATTTTAAAATTTTGTCACTATATGTGACATCAAATAAAAGTCAAAGAAGTGTCTCATAGGCACAAATGGCGATATATGGGGTGATGAGATTATATTTGGCACAGACCTCATATTGTAAATATCCGAAGAAAGGAGAAAATTATTTTGTTTGTTTTTGTTCAGTTAACGGTGTGACTCCTACACAGAAAAAAAGTAAACTGTTTTATGGGAAGAATGAACTACCTCGTAGAAAAATTGAATTAAATTGTAGTCCACATTTTGAGAAAGCAGAAAATTTAATGTTCTCTCATAACTAGAAGAAAAAAGATCATTGGCCCAAATCATGACCATTTTAACTATACTCGTACAGTTGTTCATTCCTACACTGAAAGAAGAATTTTCTTTTCTGCGGAATGAAATTTTCGACAAATGAAGTTTTCTTTTGACGATAAAAACTTTTCTTTAAAGGCCAATAAAATACAAGTAAGCAAAGTCTAAAGTCGGGCGGGGCCGACTATATTATACCCTGCACCACTTTGTAGATCTAAATTTTCGATACAATATTACATCCGCCAAATGTGTTGGGGGCTATATATAAAGGTTTGTCCCAAATACATAGATTTAAATATCACTTGATTTGGACAGAATTTGATAGACTTTTACAAAATCTATAGACTCAAAATTTAAGTTGGCTAATGCACTAGGGTGGAACACAATTTTAGTAAAGAAAAAATATTGGAAACATTTAAATCTGAAGCAATTTTAAGGAAACTTCGCAAAAGTCTATTTATGATTTATCGCTCGATATATTTGTATTAGAAATTGAGGAAAATTAGAGTCAGTTTTACAACTTTTTGACTAAGCAGTACCGATTTAACAAGGAAAATTTTGGTATTTTGACAATTTTTGTAGAAATCAGAAAAACATATATATGGGAGCTATATCTAAATCTGAACCGATTTCAACCAAATTTGACACGCATAGCTATAATGCTAATCCTACTCCCTGTGCAAAATTTCAACTAAAGCGGAGCAAAAAATTGGCCTCTGTGGGCAAATGAGTGTATATCGGGCGAAAGCTATATATGGGAGCTATATCTAAATCTGGACCGATTTGGCTGATATTTTGCAGATTTTTCGAGACTCTTAAAATATTCGAATGTACGGAATTTGAGGAAGATCGGTTGATATAGACGCCAATTATGACCAGATCGGTGAAAAATATATATGGCAGCTATATCTAAATCTGAACCGATCCCAAAATCAATAGGGATCGTCTTTGAGCCGAAACAGGACCCTATACCAAATTTTAGGACAATCGGACTAAAACTGCGAGCAGTACTTTGCACACAAAAATACATCAACAGACAGACAGACGGACAGACGGACATCGCTAAATCGACTCAGAATTTAATTCTAAGACGATCGGTATACTAAACGATGGGTCTCAGACTTTTCCTTGTTGGCGTTACATACAAATGCACACATTTTTATACCCTGTAGTGGTGAGGGGTATAAAGATTGGAGATTAGGTGAAGGTCCTGGCAACCAGTCCTAATGTTACTTTTTATATTTTTTGTAAATTAATTTACACTAAATAAATAAATAAATAAAGATTGGAGACAATCGTTTTAACACTTTTTATAAATTCGGGTTTATTTGGTCCTAAAGGAAATACTTAATACCCTGTGGAACAGGGTATTATAAGTTAGTGCATATGTTTGCAACACCCAGAAGGAGACGAGATAGACACATAGTGTCTTTGACAATAATGCTCAGGGTGGGTCCCTGAGTCGCTCTAGCTATGTCCGTCTATCTGTGAACACATTTTTGTGATCAAAGTCTAGGTCGCAGTTTTAGTTCAATCGACTTCCAATTTGGCACAAATTCCTGTTTTGGGCCAGAATAGAACCCAATTGATTTTGGAAGAAATCGGTTCAGATTTAGATATAGCTCCCATACATATCTTTCGCCCGATATGGACTTATATGGCCCCAAAAGCCAGAGTTTTACCCCAATTTGCTTATAATTTTGCACAACAATTAGTACTATAGTTAAGTGTGCCAAATTTTATTGAAATCAGTTCAGATTTAGATATAGCTCCCATATATATGTTTCGGCCGATATGGACTAATATGGTCTCAGAAGAGTTTTACCCCAATTTTGTTGAAATTTTGCACTAGGTGTACAAATAGTAGTGTAGTCAAGTGTGCCAAATTTTATTGAAATGAGTTCAGAATTAGATATACCTCCCATATATATTCGTTCGCCCGATTTACACTCATATGACCACAGTGGCCAATCTTTTGCACCGATTTACTTGAAATTTTTCTCAGGAAGTAGAATTCACATTCCAACTGTCTGTACCAAATTTCGTTGAAATCGGTTCAGATTTAGATATAGCTCCCATATATAGCTTTCGCCCGATTTACACTCATTTGACCACAGAGGCCAATTTTTAACTTCGATTTTGTTGAAAATTTGCACAGGGACTAGAATTAGCATTGTAGCTATGCGTGCAAAATTTGGTTGACATCGGTTCAGATTTAGATATAGCTCCCATATATATATATATATATATATATATATATATATATATATATATATATATATATATATATATATATATATATATATATATATATATATATATATATATATATATATATATATATATATATATATATATATATATATATATATATATATATATATATATATATATATATATATATATATATATATATATATATATATATATATATATATATATATATATATATATATATATATATATACATATATATTTCTGATTTCGACAAAAATGGTCAAAATACCAAAATTTTCCTGGTTAAATCGCCACTGCTTAGTCGAAAAATTGTAAAAATGACTCTAATTTTCCTAAACTTCTAATACATATATATCGAGCGAAAAAATCATAAAAACCACTTTTGCGAAGTTTCCTTAAAATTGCTTCAGATTTAAATGTTTCCCATATTTATACCCTTCACCACTACTGTGGTACAGGGTATAATAAGTTTGTGCATTTGTATGTAACGCCAAGAAGGAGTAATCATAGACCAACCTTTCTATGATTAAATTCTGAGTCGAGTTAGCGATGTCCGTCTGTCTGTCTGTTTGTCTGTTGTTGTATTTTTGTGTGCAAAGTACACCTCGCAGTTTTATTCCGATTGTCCTAAAATTTGATATAGGGTCCTGTTTCGGCTCAATGACGATCCCTATTGATTTTATAAGAAATCGATTAATATTTAGATATAGCTGCCATATATATTTTTCACCGATCTGGTCATAATTGGCGTGTATATCAACCGATCTTCCTCAAATTCCGTACATCCGAATATTGTATGAGTCTCGAAAAACTTGCAAAATATCAGCCAAATCGTTTCAGATTTAGATATAGCTCCCATATATAGCTTTCGCCCGATTTACACTCATTTGCCCACAGAGGCCAATTTTTAACTCCGATTTAGTTGAAATTTTGCTCAGGGAGTAGAAATGGCATTGTAGCTATGCGTGCCAAATTTGGTTGAAATCGGTTCAGATTTAGATATATCTCCCATATATAGCTTTCGCCCGATTTACACTCATATGACCACAGAGGCCAATTTTTAACTCCGATTTAATTGAAATTTTGCACAGGGAGTAGAATTAGCATTGTAGCTATGCGTGCCAAATTTGGTTGAAATCGATTCAGATTTAGATATAGCTCCCATATATATGTTTTTCTGATTTCGACAAAAATGGTCAAAATGCCAACATTTTCCTTGTAAAATTGCCACTTCTTAGTCGAAAAGTTGTAAAAATGACTCTAATTTTCCTAAACTTCTAATACATATATATCGATAAATAAGCGATCAATCATAAATAAACTTTTGCGAAGTTTCCTTAAAATTGCTTCAGATTTAAATTTTTCCCATATTTATAACCTTCACCACTACTGTGGTATAGGGTATAATAAGTTTGTGCATTTGTATGTAACGCCAAGAAATAATAGTCATAGACCCATCTTTTAGTATACCGATCGGCTTAGAATTAAATTCTGAGTCGATTTAGCGATGTCTGTCTGTCTGTCTGTCTGTCTGTCCGTCTGTCTGTCTGTCTGTCTGTCTGTTGATGTATTTTTGTGTGCAAAGTACAGCTCGCAGTTTTAGTCCGATTGTCCTAAAATTTGGTATAGGGTCCTTTTCGACTCATCAACGATCCCTATTGATTTTGGAAAAAATCGGTTCAGATTTAGATATAGCTGCCATATATATTTTTCACCGATCTGGTCATAATTGGCGTGTATATCAACCGATCTTCCTCAAATTCCGTACGTCCGAATATTTTATGAGTCTCGAAAAACTTGCAAAATATCATCCAAATCGGTTCAGATTTAGATATAGCTCCCATATATAGCTTTCGCCTGATTTACACTCCTTTGTCCACAGAGGCCAATTTTTTGCTCCGATTTAGTTGAAATTTTGCACAGGGAGTAGAATTAGCATTGTAGCTATGCGTGTCAAATTTGGTTGAAATCGGTTCAGATTTAGATATAGCTCCCATATATAGCTTTCGCCGGATTTACACTCAAATGACAACAGATGCCAATTTTTTGCTCCGATTTATTTGAAATTTTGCACAGTGAGTAGAATTAGCATTGTAGCTATGCGTGTCAAATTTGGTTGAAATCGGTTCAGATTTAGATATAGCTCCCATATATAGCTTTCGCCCGATTTACACTCAAATGACCACAGAGGCCAATTTTTTGCTCCGATTTAGTTGAAATTTTGCACAGGGAGTAGAATTAGCATTGTAGCTATGCGTGCCAAATTTGGTTGAAATCGGTTCAGATTTAGATATATCTCCCATGTATAGCTTTCGCTCGATTTACACTCATATGACCACAGAGGCCAATTTTTAACTCCGATTTAGTTGAAATTTTGCACAGGGAGTAGAATTAGCATTGTTACTATGCGTGCCAAATTTGGTTGAAATCGGTTCGGATTTAGATATAGCTCCCATATATATATTTTTCCGATTTCGACAAAAATGGTCAAAATACCAACATTTTCCTTGTAATATCGCCACTGCTTAGTCGAAAAGTTGTAAAAATGACTCTAATTTTCCTAAACTTCTAATACATGTATATCGAGCGATAAATCATAAATAAACTTTTGCAAAGTTTCCTTAAAATTGCTTCAGATTTAAATGTTTCCCATATTTTTTTACTAACATTCTGTTCCACACTAGTGCATTAGCCGACTTAAATTTTGAGTCTATAGATTTTGTAGAAGTCTATCAAATTCTTCCAGATCGAGTGATATTTAAATGTATGTATTTGGGACAAACCTTTATATATAGCCCCAAACACATTTGACGGATGTTATATGGTATTGAAAATTTAGATCTACAAAGTGGTGCAGGGTATAATATAGTCGGCCCCGCCCGACTTTAGACTTTCCTTACTGGTTTTTTACTAACATTGTGTTCCACACTAGTGCATTAGCCGACTTAAAATTTGAGTCTATAGATTTTGTAGAAGTCTATCAAATTCTTCCAGATCGAGTGATATTTAAATGTATGTATTTGGGACAAACCTTTATATATAGCCCCAAACACATTTGACGGATGTTATATGGTATTGAAAATTTAGATCTACAAAGTGGTGCAGGGTATAATATAGTCGGCCCCGCCCGACTTTAGACTTTCCTTACTGGTTTTTACTAACATTGTGTTCCACCCTAGTCCATCTTAAATTTTGAGTCTATAGATTTTGTAAAAGTCTATCACTTAAATTTTGAGTCTATAGATTTTGTAAAAGTCTATCAAATTCTGTCCAAATCGAGTGATATTTAAATGTATGTATTTGGGACAAACCTTTATATATAGCACCCAACACATTTGACAGATGTGATATGGTATTGAAAATTTAGATCTACAAAGTGGTGCAGGGTATAATATAGTCGGCACCGCCTGACTTTAGACTTCCCTTACTTGTTTCTTTATAGATAATATCTCGCTGAAGATGATCACTGAAGACGTATCGAAATATCCGAAAAAATCCCAAAATTTTCAAGAATAAAACACAAACCCGGTTTTTTCATTAGCTTATGACCTCAGCCCACTGCAAAAAATCCACAATTGCTTGAAATTTAAAAAGTGAGTTGATCTTTGTATGTTATGATGCCTACTGCCAAACATTACTTTAAAGAGTTTCAATGTGGCCGCATGTCAAATTTTCATTCGCCTCAACCACATTATGTCTTGATGCTGTAATGCTGATTTCTAAAAGATTTTCTGTGGCAGAACCTATTCATTCAAATCCAAATGCAAGTTTATATAAATTTTGACATAAGTTTTTATCATACAAACATTTACTATGCTTAATTAACTCATAAAGAAAACATAAATCTTCAAAGCTAAGCATAAAATTAATTTAATAAATCGTTTTGATGTCTGCTTTTCCAAAACACCTTCATAATGAAACGCATTTTATTCCGAACACGAGATGTCGTAAATGATTGACGGGTTCATGAACTTAAATGAACTGCTTGATGAGCTTTTAGGCATGAAAATAATCATTACGAACTTTTTTGCTTGCTCTCTAGTAATGTCAACACAATTTGTATGACTGTTTTAGGAAAGTACAACAATAGCAACAGCAACAACAACAACAACAAACATACGAATATACACCTGTAAGCATTTGCATGCCTTCGTGTCTTTTGATTTACACTTGAACGCACGCAAACTCTTACTTGTGTGCTCTCACCCTATGTGATACAACACAAATGGTGGGGGGTACTAAACATATGTGAGAGAGAGAGCAAAAATTATAGATGTATACATTAAGAGCGTGAGTGTTTTTGGTGTCAACAAAATTTATATGCAAACCTTGTCATCTTTCCTACTGAGCTTGATGCTTTATTACACTTTGTTTCACTGTTGGAGTTGATTGTTATATTTTGACATTGTTTTCCATTCGTTTTTCATGTACTCGTATACTTTTCTCTGCTTTTATTTGAGCATGAGTTTATGTGTAAACATGATAAAACGCTATGTAGCTGTCTAGGTATATACCTACCTATAATGTTTTTGTTAACTATGGACTTGTTTCGATTTCTTTTATTAGCAAAACAAAATCAAAGCAAAAGTTTTTAAATTGTATTTGAAAAAGGTAGTAAAGGGTGAAACGGTCAAAATTTGGTCAATATAAACTTGACGTGTTTTTTTCAATTTTGCATTTAAAAAACCTGAACACCCCTCATTTTGAAGGTGTGTGTGTGTAGAATGTTGCTCCTATTTTGATTTTGGAATTCACTCTTCAGTAGTCAAAATGCCGTCCAAGCAAGAAGAGCAGCGTATCAAAATTTTGCTCGCGCATCGCGAAAATCCGAGCTACTCGCACGCAAAGCTGGCAAAATCGCTAAAAGTTGGCAAAATCGCTAAAAGTAAATCAACCGTTACAAATGTAATTAAAGTGTTTGGGGAACGTTTGTCGACAGCCAGGAAGTCTGGATCGGGGGGAAATCGTAAACCGGAAGCCGCTGAGACGACAAAGAGAGTTGCCGGTAGTTTCAAGCGAAACCCTAACCTCTCTCTCCGAGATGCCGCAAATAAGCTGGGTGTATCGTCTACAACCGTGCATCGAGCCAAACCACGAGCCGGACTATCGACTTACAAGAAGGTAATGACTCCAAATCGCGATGATAAACAAAATACGACGGCCAAAGCGCGATCCCGGAGGCTGTACACGACGATGCTGACGAAGTTTGACTGCGTGGTAATGGACGACGAAACCTACGTCAAAGCCGACTACAAGTAGCTTCCGGGACAGGAGTTTTATACGGCAAAAGGAAGGGGAAAGTAGCAGATATTTCCAAGCACATAAAACTGTCAAAGTTCGCAAAGAAATATCTGGTTTGCCAAGCCATCTGTACCTGTGGCTTGAAAAGCAGCATTTTCATAGCTTCTTGGACTGTCAACCAAGAAATTTACGTGAAAGAGTGTTTGAATAAACGTCTGCTGCCTTTCCTGAATAAACACGGTTATTCCGTACTGTTTTGGCCGGATTTGGCATCTTGCCATTACGGTAAAAAGGCCATGGAGTGGTACGCCGCCAACAACGTGCAGGTGGTTCCCAAGGACAAGAACCCTCCCAACACGCCAGAGCTCCGCCCAATTGAGAAATACTGGGCTATTGTCAAGCGGAACCTAAAGAAGACAAAAAAAACTGCTAAGGACGAGCAGCAGTTCAAGGCAAACTGGCTTTCTGCGGCGAAGAAGGTGGACAAGGTGGCTGTACAAAATCTGATGGCAGGTGTCAAGCGTGAGGCCCGGCAATTCGGATTTGGAAAAGCGAAAGCCTAACTGAATATTTTTCCTGAATTTTATACTAATTGAACTTGAAAATGAAATTTAATTTGATTTTTAAATAAACGATTTCGCCGATTTACACGCGTTTTCCCTTGACCAAATTTTGACCGTATCACCCTTTATTTTGAAAAATCTTCTAAAAAAACAATCATTTATATCCATTGTTTTATATTAATTTTTTATATTTTTCTTATAAATGGTTAGGTCAGTCTCATTTGATATAGAATTTGTACGTATTTCAAGAGAACAATGTGTTAACATGAGATTTTATACTATTGAAAAATTTAATTTGTTACACTTCATAGCTTAATTTGTCCAAATAAAAACCAAAACTATTAAGTTATTTTAAAGATTGATATATTATAAAACTTAAGCCAATTACATTAAAATTCATTATTTGTGGTATTGCCATAATAGGTTGACTTTATACAAAATATTGTGAAGACAAATCCCCGGAAATCTCGGGTTGACGTTCTCGGAAAATCTTTTCTCATATCAAATCATATTAATCTCAGAACGAACGTGCCTGGCCATAGGAACATACCGGGGAATTGCGAAGTGGACGAATTAGCAAGACTAGGGACTACCTTACATATTCCAGGGGAACTAGAATCTGTTGGTATGTCTCTGGTCACCTGCAAGCTCATACTACGTGAGAATGCTGTTATGATGGCAAATGTTCGATGGGAGAATTGCAAGGGTTGTAACGACACCAAACAAATATGGCCCCATTTAAACTTAAACCGAACACTAGATATGCCAGTGTTCTCGAGACGTCAGATATCACTCCTGATATCTGCTATAACGGGTCGCTGCCAGATTGGCGAGTTTGCAAAAACTATTGGCGCGAAGTATGATGACTATTGTATGAGCTATCATTATGTTGAGGAAAAGGAATCAATTAAACACCTCTTGTGTGTGTGTCCAGCTTTTTGTGTAAGGCGTAAGCAAATATTAGTAGCATATAGCTTTAGATTACTGGCGGGCCTGGAAAACGTTAACTTAAGCAGTCTGCTAATGTTTTTGGCACAATCTGGTTGACTCAACAGAAGAAAATAATCGAGAAGGTTCAGCGGTTAAAACTAGAAGGGCCCATGTAATACGTACTTTTAGTTAATGTGGTATCACAATGGACTGAATAGTCTAAGTGAGTCTGAAACTTAATCGGGCTGCCTCTTCAATCTAACCTTACCTAGGGTTAGGGGTTATTTCCACAGATGGACGGATCGACCCAGAATTTCACCACGATCCAGAATATATATACTTTATGGGATCTTAGACTAATATTGGAATGTGTTATAAACTAGAGGTGTGCACGTGACACGAAATTGTCGTGACTCACGCGTGAGTCGTGAGTCACGCTGACGACTACGGCGTGAGTGTGCGTGAGCGTGATTAACCAACCAACTGTCGTGCGTGAGTCACGAAAATAATATCTTCGTGAGTGTGCGTGATTAGCGAATTTCGGAAAAACACGCTCACGAAAAAAATCTCGCTTACGAACAAAAAATGCTTACAAGTTGAGTTCATTTATAGTTTTAGTGACATCCAAGGTGTTCAGAGTTTTATAGTGCTATCGATTTTAATCATACTCATGTTTTCAGTCAGGTTCCATAGTAGAGGTGTGCACGTGACACGAAATTGTCGTGAGCGTGATTAACCAACCAAATGTCGTGCGTGAGCGTGAGCCACGAAAATAATATCTTCGTGAGTGTACGTGAGTAACGAATTTCGGAAAAACACGCTCACGAAAATAATCCCGCTTACGAACATAAAATGCTTACGAGTTGAATTCATTTACAATTTTAGTGACATCCTAGGTGGTAAGAGTTTTATAACGCACTCGATTTTAACCATACTCATGTTTTCAGTTAGGTTCAATATGTAAATCACTCATAAAATTATTCGTGAGTCACGAGGTTTTTCGTGAGTCACATTTTTCCTGAGTCACGACAGTAAAAAGATTTTCGTGCGTGAATGTGCGTGAGTACAAATTTTCTTTTCGTGAGCGTGCGTGAGTCCTACCAAAAAATATCGTGCGTGAGTGTCCGTGAATAAGATTTATCTGTCGTGGGTGTGCGTGAGCGTGAGCAAAATATTACTCACGTGCACACCTCTATTCCATAGGTAAATTACTCATAAAATTATTCGTGAGTCACGACATTTTTTGGAGTCACGATGTTTTTCGTGAGTCACGATATTTTTCGTGAGTCACGATATTTTTCGTGAGTCACGATATTTTTCGTGAGTTACGACATTTAAAAGATTTTTCGTGCGTGAGTACTAATTTTCTTTTCGTGAGCGTGCATGAGCGTGAGTTCTAACAAAAAATATCGTGCGTGAGCGTGTGTGAATATGATTTATCCATCGTGAGTGTGCGTGAGCGTGAGCAAAATACTACTCACATGCACACCTCTATTACAAACGGAATGACAATGTTATTATTCCCCAATTCTGTGTTCGAGGGTATAAAAAACGCCTACCAACTGTGCTTGAAGCCATGTGGGACACCTTAACGTATACGTGTTAATTCAACGAAGCAAAACATAACGTATACGCACTGCTGGATGAATTTAAAAAATATCAAATTAGAATTACAAGTATGTTGAACCAATACAAAAATAGCTAAAAAGCTGCGAATAATTTCAACTCAGGACTAGACTAGACTTGGATGGAAACATCCAGCTCTTTCAGGTGTGTATGATTATTGTTGTTTTGATTTCAGCTTAAAACCATGCGTTGACAAAACTACAAGAGTAGCTTAACGAACAGAGGAAAAGTATATTTGTCAAATTTTATTTGGACAAAGCCCTTTAGACTGGTTGGATGGACGGTCGTTTAGGAAATACCACATTCCTCATCAGCACTCTACTTGCGGCAAAACTATCAACCAATTATCTGAATAAATTCTAATCACCAACACCAACTAAAAAACAAGTTAGGAAAATCAAAAGTCGGGCGGGGCCGACTATATTATACCCTGCACCACTTTGTAGATCTAAATTTTCGATACCATATCACATCCGCCATATGTGTTGGGGGCTATATATAAAGGTTTGTCCCAAATACATACATTTAAATATGACCCGATCTGGACAGAATTTGATAGACTTCTACAAAATCTATAGACTCACAATTTAAGTCGGCTAATGTACTAGGGTGGAAAACAATGTTAGGAAAAAAAAAATATGGGAAATATTTAAATTTGAAGCAAATTATCGCTCGATATATATGTATTAGAAGTTTAGGAAAATTAGAGTAATTTTTACAACTTTTCGACTAAGCAGTGGCGATTTTACGAGGAAAATTTTGGTATTTTATCTAATCTAATATCTAAACCTGAACCGATTTCAACCAAATTTGGCACGTAAAGCTACAATGCTAATTCTACTCCCTGTGCAAAATTTCAACTAAATCGGAGTTGGTCTCTGTGGTCATATGAGTGTAAATCGGGCGAAATCTATATATGGGAGATATATCTAAATCGGAACCGATTTCAACCAAATTTGGCACGCATAGCTACAATGCAAATTCTACTCCCTGTGCAGAATTTCCACCAAATTGGGGTAAAATTCTGGCTTCTGGGACCGTATTAGTTCATATCGGGCGAAAGATATAAAGGGTGATACGGTCAAAATTTGGTCAAGGGAAAACGCGTGTAAATCGGTGAAATCGTTTATTTAAAAAATCAAATTAAATTTCTTTTTCAAGTTCACTTAGTATAAAATTCAGGAAAAATATTCAGTTAGGCTTTCGCTTTTCCAAATCCGAATTGCCGGGCCTCACGCTTGACACCTGCCATCAGATTTTGTACAGCCACCTTGTCCACCTTCTTCGCCGCAGAAAGCCAGTTTGCCTCTAACTGCTGCTCGTCCTTAGCAATTTTTTGGTCTTCTTTAGATTCCGCTTGACAATAGCCCAGTATTTCTCAATTGGGCGGAGCTCTGGCGTGTTGGGAGGGTTCTTGTCATTGGGAACCACCTGGACCTTGTTGGCGGCGTACCATTCCATGGCCTTTTTACCGTAATGGCAAGATGCCAAATGCGGCCAAAACAGTACAGAACAACCGTGTTTCTCAGGAAAGGCAGCAGACGTTTATTCAAACACTCTTTCACGTAAATTTCTTGGTTGACAGTCCCGGAAGCTATGAAAATGCTGCTTTTCAAGCCACAGGTACAGATGGCTTGCCAAACCAGATATTTCTTTGCGAACTTTGACAGTTTTATGTGCTTGAAAATATCTGCTACCTTTCCCCTTCCTTTTGCCGTATAAATCTCCTGTCCCGGAAGCTGCTTGTAGTCGGCTTTGACGTAGGTTTCGTCGTCCATTACCACGCAGTCAAACTTCGTCAGCATCGTCGTGTACAGCCTCCGGGATCGCGCTTTGGCCCTCGTATTTTGTTTATCATCGCGATTTGGAGTCACTACCTTCTTGTAAGTCGATAGTCCGGCTCGTTTTTTGGCTCGATGCACGGTTGTAGACGATACACCCAGCTTATTTGCGGCATCTCGGAGAGAGAGGTTAGGGTTTCGCTTGAAACTACCGGCAACTCTCTTTGTCGTCTCAGCGGCTTCCGGTTTTCGATTTACCCCCGATCCAGACTTCCTGGCTGTCGACAAACGTTCCCCAAACACTTTAATTACATTTGTAACGGTTGATTTGGCAACTTTTAGCAATTTTGACAGCTTTGTGTGCGAGTAGCTCGGATTTTCGCGATGCGCGAGCAAAATTTTGATACGCTGCTCTTCTTGCTTGGACGGCATTTTGACAACTGAAGAGTGAATTCCAAAATCAAAATAGGAGCAATATTCTACACACACACCTTCAAAATGAGAGGTGTTCAGGTTTTTTAAATGCAAAATTGAAAGAAATACGTCAAGTTTATATTGACCAAATTTTGACCGTATCACCCTTTATATGGGAGCTATATCTAAATCTAAACCGATTTCAATAAAATTTAGTAAAACATAGTACTAATTGTGCAAAATTTTAAGCAAATTAGTGTAAAACGCTGGCTTCTGGGGCCATATAAGTCCATATCGGGCGAAATATATATATGGGAGCTATATCCAAATCTGAACCGATTTCTTCCAAAATCAATAGGGATCTATTCTTAGCCAAAACACATGCTAAATTTGAAGTCGATTGAACTAAAACTGCGACCTAGACTTTGATTACAAAAATGTGTTCACGGACAGACGGACATCGCTATATCGACTCAAGAGCCCACCCTGAGCATTTTTGCCAAAGACACCATGTGTCTATCTCGTCTCCTATCCTCACGGATACTAAGGAATTTCATATTTTTAGACATTTTTCACAATATTGCGCTTTGTATGTAAAATTTTAGTTTTATGCAAATATCACTGAACTCAGTGAAGTTGAATTCGTTGTATGTTTTCATATGATTCGAAGGCTTTTCGTAACGTCTAACGTACTTTTTGTCAGTCAGTCGCTATTTAGTTTTTGTTTCTCGTAAACGTATCTTATTTTATTTTGTAAATATTTTCGAAATTCCACATCAAATTACACCTTCTACATTTCAAAAGAAATCTTTTTCAGATCAAGTGATGACTTTTTCTATTTCATATGAAACCTTTACAAATCAAATGAAAATTTCTTCCAATGAAACCGTTAGACCCATATACTCTTTGACTCCGAAGTTTTATTTAGTTGATTTCTTTTTATATAACTAGTGATACTATCGTCACTAGTTAAATAATCAATCAGCGCATTACTGCACAGAAAAAAATATCACCAAAATATTTCCAATTAAAAAGTTAATTGAAGTTGAAATTTTGTTCAATTAATAAATTAATTGGTACAATTAACTTTTTAATCAAGAT
Organism: Haematobia irritans; assembly: GCF_050003625.1. Taxonomy (NCBI): domain Eukaryota; kingdom Metazoa; phylum Arthropoda; class Insecta; order Diptera; family Muscidae; genus Haematobia; species Haematobia irritans. The sequence continues at coordinate 143,584,803 of NC_134399.1, forward strand.
AGAAACATTAAGTTAATTAAGCCAATGATTGAGAATTTTAAAATTTTTAATTAAAAAGTTAATTGATACAATTAACTTTTAATCAAATTAGGAAGACTAAGTCAATTAAAAAAGTGATGAACATTTTTTTTTAATTTTTAATGAAATTTTTTTTCAAACAATCAATTGTTAATCCAAATAAAATTTCTAAGCCAATTCAGAATGTAATTGAAAATAGTTACCTTTTTTTAATTACTAAATTAATTGAGTTTTGCAATCAATACCAATTAAATTTTTAATTGAATCAATTAAAAAATTAATTGAAATTTGGTAATGAAATCAATTAATTTTTTAATCAAGAATTTTTTCTATGCCCAATTAAAACTGTGATTGATACTATCATTTTCGCGATTGGAGACATTTCAATTAAAAAATTAATTGGATCGATTAATTTCGTGATTGAATCAGAAAAAAAATTTTTTGTGTGTGCTATAGTATGAAATATATATAAATATATTTTTTAAGATAAATCTCCTCTGCGAATATTATAAAGGTGGAATCAGGAAACTATTCATAGCCCAAAATGGTACAAATGGGAGTGAATTAATTTGAAGCGAAAATGATATAAAATACGAAAACTTATGAAAAAGTTGGGAGCCACCGTGGTGCAATGGTTAGCATGCCCGCTTTGCATACACAAGGTCATGGGTTCGATTCCTGCTTCGACCAAACACCAAAAAGTTTTTCAGCGGTGGATTATCCCACCTCAGTAATGCTGGTGACATTTCTGAGGGCTTCACAGCTTCTCTATGTGGTTTCACTGCAATGTGGAACGCCGTTTGGACTCGGCTATAAAAAGGAGGTCCCTTGTCATTGAGCTTAACATGGAATCGGGCAGCACTCAGTGATAAGAGAGAAGTTCACCAATGTGGTATCACATTGGACTGAATAGTCTAAGTGAGCCTGATACATTGGGCTGCCACCTAACCTAACCTAATCTAACCTATGAAAAAGTTGTTATAGTAGTACAACAACTAATATATTTGACTATTGTAGTTGAATCTTCCTACATCAATTGTCAACTTTTGTTCGCATCGAATTTCTATTTAAATCCATCTATCTATGCTCGAAACATATGCATGAGAAGCTCCACACTTAACATCTGATGTTTGTATTATGTTGTCAGTTTTCTGACAGACCATAGTCCAAATATGACAAGATATGTCTTCGCCCAATTGCGACATGACACTTAAACATTTGGGAATATTCACAAACGCTTTGTGATGTAAATATGGTATATCCTCAATCAGTTTAAAATGCCAACAGTTCAACCAAATGTTATCACATTTCATTGGGATCATAATAATAAGGCATTAGAATAACCATGTGGCCTTAAAAATTCATCAAAATAGAATAATATTTTGTTGATATTAAATATGTCACTGTGTCAAGAAATTGATTTCGTTATATGAGAAAGGTAAGATTTGAATGACAGTGGAAATAGACAAATTAAGACATATCTAATCATACTTACAAATCAATTATTCATTAAAATATTTGTCATTGAAACTTAGCATAAGATAATATTTTATGAATTGCCATGACCAAATGGTTGTAGATGTGTGCAGAGTTAGCAAATATCTATACGTCCAGATATTAGTTACAAATCAATTACACTAGTTTACACCAAAAAAATTACATTTTATGAGAGGTAACTTTTTTATGTATTTTCATCAGGTGAATTTGAAAATAAATGCAAAGTATTGAGATGGTGAATAAACGTGTTCAATTGGATCTCTGAAAAGTTCAATGGTTCAAAATATATCGATGAAAATAGGGCATATTAAAAAAAAAACACGACTCACGGGTGAGTCACGAAAATTTTCGTGAGTCACGACAATTTCGTGTCACGTGTACGCCTCTAGTTTGCAAAGAATCTGTGCCAGCGGAAATGTAAAAACCGTTACAAAAAACTTCTTGTTTCTCTTCATGTACGTAAAGATGATACTTCAACAGATTTTTACATATATATGGTCACGGCAATCTTATTTTTAGCCGTTCATCCTGAAATTCTGTTCATGGTATATTTTGTTGCGATAAGATGTCTGTCACATATGTATTTCCCGATTTTGGTAAATATACCAATACTACAATTTATTTGGTAACAAACTTTTTGGTATAAATTCTCTTCGAATCCATTTTCGGTTTTTTACAGTATATCTTATATCAGAAATTCTAAAAACGTCGAGAAAGATCCTTTGTTTTAGTAATCTCGATAGTGTCCTCAATAAAGTAGCTTTCGTTAGAACACGAGACTCTGGTAATGTTCCCAAAACAGCGTACAAAGAAATCCTGCAGGGTTTTAAATACACTGAACTATTACAAACTCATATGACGATATTCGCTTAAAAATATTTTTTATTTATTCAAATGATAGAAAAGATCCATACAGTTTTCTTTCGATAAAACTCTACTTTGCATTCACTACTACTCTTATTCATTCCCAAAACGAATTGCAAGCTGCAAAAATATAATCTGCGTGTATTTCAGTCCATTCCCATCGAATGGCTTTATAACAAGTCGCACTTACTTCAACGCCAGGCTCGAAGAAAACGAGAGTGGCAACCGACTTCTGGCCATACCATCATTTGAGATGAAAAATTATTTCGAGTGGCCGTTTTTGGTATGTTGTTTACTATGTCACCACATATCTCTTTTTGCTTGAAAGTAGTTGTTATTGATGTAGGTCGGATGGTATTGCAAATGGGCCATATCGGTTCACTTTTGCGTATGGCCCCCATATAAACGGACCCTCATATTTGGCTTGCGGAGCCTCGGGTTGAAATTTGGTACATGGTGTTGGTATATGGTCGTTAACAAACATGCCGAAATTTATCCATATCGGTCTATAGTTATATAGCCGATCCCCAATCACACAAAAATTGGTTCATATCGATTCATAATCATGGTTGCCACTCGAGCCAAAAATAATCTACCAAAATTTTATTTCTTTAGAAAATTTTGTCAAAATTTTATTTCTATAGAAAATTTTGTCAAATTTTTATTTCTATAGAAAATTTCGTTAAAATTTTATTTCTATAGAAAATTTTGTTCAAATTTCATTTCTATAGAAAATTTTGTCAAAACTTTATTTCTATAGAAAATTTTGTCAAAATTTTAGTTGTATAAAAAATGTTGTTAAAGTTTTATTTCTATAGAAAATTTTGACAAAATTTTATTTCTATAGAAAATTTTATCAAACTGAATTATATACGTATTTAATCGGTCTTTTTTAATTTAATATATATATCACTTATGGACTTATTTACAATTTAGAAGACGGTATTAGGAGGTTTTAAGATACCTTGCCATCGGCAAGCGTTACCGCAACTCAAGTAATTCGATTGTGGATGGCAGTGTTTAGAAGACGTTTCTACGCACTCCATGGTGGAGGGTACACAAACTTCGGCCTGGCCGAACTTTCGGCCGTATATACTTGTTAACATATTAAAATATCGATTTTTGACCCTATATGTACTATTGAAAAAGACACAATTTTAAGGCAATACAGCAGTAGAACCTAACGTTCTGAATTTTTGGCAGGCATGTTGAGTTCGAGGATGGGTTATAACGGACAATTTTGTGATATAGCACCTATATATAAACCCATCTTCTGATTTGTTTTAAGAAATTTTTTTCCAGCACACCTTTAAATTACAATTAGACTACTGTTGAAATTATATTTAAGTACACAACCTGGAGTCGACTCCGGAGTCGGAGTCGAGGCTAATAAGAAATGCTGGAATCGGAGTCGGAACCCGAGTCGAGCAAATTTGACTCGACTCCACAGCCCTGATTATCACTAAGTAGTCCTTTGACCATATACAAAGTATTAGAGTTGCCAAGCCTCTATCTTTGATGTATATTTTTTACATTAATGTTTTCTCTATAATTTCGTGAACAATTTTGTGCCTTACCTTATTTTTTTATACCCTGTTCCACAGTGTAGAACAGGGTATAAAGTTAGTGCAGATGTTTGCAACGCCCAGAAGGAGACGAGATAGACACATGGTGTCTTTGGCAAAAATGCTCAAGGTGGGCTCCTGAGTCGATATAGCCATGTCCGTCTGTTCGTGAACACATTTTTGTAATCAAAGTCTAGGTAGCAGTTTTAGTCCAATCGACTTCAAATTTGGCACAAGTATGTGTTTTGGCTCAGAATAGATCCCTATTGATTTTGGAAGAAATCGTTTCAGATTTAGATATAGCTCCCATATATATGTCGCCCGATATGGACTCATATGGCCCCAGAAACCAGAGTTTTACCCTAATTTGCTTAAAATTTTGCACAAGAAGAACAATTAGTATTATAGTCAAGTGTGCCAAATTTCATTGAAATCGGTTCAGATTTAGATATAGCTCCCATATATATCTTTCGCCCGTTATGCACTAATACAGTCCAAGAAGCCAGAGTTTTGCCCAGGGCGTAGAATTAGTAGTGTAGTCAAGTGTGCCAAATTTTATTGAAATCGGTTCAGAATTAGACATAGCTCCCATATATATCGTTCGTCCGATTTACACTCATATGACCACAGTGGTCAATCTTTAACTCCGATTTAACTAAAATTTTGCACAGGGAGTAGAATAAGCATTGTAGCTATTCGTGCCAAATTTGGTTGAAATCTGTTCAGATTTAGATATAGCTCCCATATATAACTTTCGTCCGATTTACACTCATATGACCACAGTGGTCAATCTTTTACTCCGATTTAACTGAAATTTTGCACAGGGAGTAGAATTAGCATTGTCGCTATGCGTGCCAAATTTGGTTGAAATTGATTCAGATTTCGCTATAGCTCCCATATATATGTTTTTTCTGATTTCGACAAAAATGGTCAAAATACCAACATTTTCCTTGTAAAATCGCCACTGCTTAGTCGAAAAGTTGGAAAACTGACTCTAATTTTCCTAAACTTCTAAAGGGTGATACGGTCAAAATTTGGTCAAGGTAAAACGCGTGTAAATCGGTGAAATCGTTTATTTAAAAAATCAAATTAAATTTCTTTTTCAAGTTCAATTAGTATAAAATTCAGGAAAAATATTCAGTTAGGCTTTCGCTTTTCCAAATCCGAATTGTCGGGCCTCACGCTTGACACCTGCCATCAGATTTTGTACAGCCACCTTGTCCACCTTCTTCGCCGCAGAAAGCCAGTTTGCCTTGAACTGCTGCTCGTCCTTAGCATTTTTTTGGTCTTCTTTAGGTTCCGCTTGACAATAGCCAAGTATTTCTCAATTGGGCGGAGCTCTGGAGTGTTGGGAGGGTTCTTGTCCTTGGGAACCACCTGCACGTTGTTGGCGGCGTACCACTCAATGGCCTTTTTACCGTAATGGCAATATGCCAAATCCGGCCAAAACAGTACGGAATAACCGTGTTTATTCAGGAAAGGCAGCAGACGTTTATTCAAACACTCTTTCACGTAAATTTCTTGGTTGACAGTCCCGGAAGCTATGAAAATGCTGCTTTTCAAGCCACAGGTACAGATGGCTTGACAAACCAGATATTTCTTTGCGACAGTTTTATGTGCTTGAAAATATCTGCTACCTTTCCCCTTTCTTTTGCCGTATACAACTCCTGCCCCAGAAGCTGCTTGTAGTCGGCTTTGACGTAGGTTTCGTCGTCCATTACCACGCAGTCAAACTTCGTCAGCATCGTCGTGTACAGCCTCCGGGATCGCGCTTTGGCCGTCGTATTTTGTTTATCATCGCGATTTGGAGTCACTACCTTCTTGTAAGTCGATAGTCCGGCTCGTTTTTTGGCTCGATGCACGGTTGTAGACGATACACCCAGCTTATTTGCGGCATCTCGGAGAGAGAGGTTAGGGTTTCGCTTGAAACTACCGGCAACTCTCTTTGTCGTCTCAGCGGCTTCCGGTTTTCGATTTCCCTCCGATCCAGACTTCCTGGCTGTCGACAAACGTTCCCCAAACACTTTAATTACATTTGTTGATTTGGCAACTTTTAGCAATTTTGCCAGCTTTGCGTGCGAGTAGCTCGGATTTTCGCGATGCGCGAGCAAAATTTTGATACGCAGCTCTTCTTGCTTGGACGGCATTTTGACAACTGAAGAGTGAATTCCAAAAATAAGAACAACATTCTACACACACGCACCATCAAAATGAGGGGTGTTCAGGTTTTTTTAAATGCAAAATTGAAAGAAATACGTCAAGTTTATATTGACCAAATTTTGACCGTATCACCCTTTAATACATATATATCGAGCGATAAATCATAAATAAACGTTTGCGAAGTTTCCTTAAAATTGCTTCAGATTTAAATGTTTCCCATATTTTTTTACTAACATTGTGTTCCACCCTAGAGCATTAGCCGACTTAAATTTTGTGTCTATAGATTTTGTAGAAGTCTATCAAATTCTGTCCAGATCGAGTGATATTTAAATGTATGTATTTGGGACAAACCTTTATATATAGCCCCCCCAACACATTTGACGAATGTGATATGGTATCGAAAATTTAGATCTACAAAGTGGTGCAGGGTATAATATAGTCGGCCCCGCCCGACTTTCGACTTTCCTTACTTGTTTTTTAGTTGACATTGGTGACGTTTATACTATAATTTGTGTGTTTGGAGAAATTTCAATTAAAATTTAATTGGATCAATTAATTTCTTGATTGAAGACAAAAAATATTTTTTTCTGTGTATCGGGCTGAAACTATACCAATTCTAAGATTCGGTCTAGCTCAACTAAGGACCGTATATACTTATTTATTGTTACATATTAGTACAGACAAACGCACAGAGAAATAGATAAAATTAGCCATTTAAACACATATGTGCACGTTTTCACTTTTACTTACATTTTCGGAACAGCATTATTTTTAATACGAATTTCCAATGATAAAATTTTCCTTTGGCGCCACAATCACGAAACAATGTCATAAATATTGAAAATTTCTCACATACATATACACTCTGTTGGACATATAAAGTTTACAAAACAAGATATTGTCACGCACACAGCAACAATTTCTAAGAGGAAATAAAACAAACAAGAAAAAAAAATGAAATATGCAGTTTGTCAACTTGAGTCCTAAATGCAGTACAACGGTGGCGGCACCAGTGGTACAATCCAAGCCTCTAGACTTGGAGAAATAGAAAAAAGACAATAATAAATTCTCCGAGAGAGAGACACACACGCACACACCAGAGGGAGAATGAATGAAATATTTACCCGTTTATAATAACAACTAGAGTATACTCGTAAGAGAGCAACAACGAGCAACAGCAACAAGGAGATAGCAGTGACGAAGAGGATGACGCCGACGACAAGTAATACCAAGAAAATAGCAATAACAAACACTTTAACTTAATTGAGCAACGACAAAAATTGAACGAACAACGAACGATTTATTTGCAGTAATTAACAGCAATGTGCAATTTATTGGCAATTAGTGAACAAGGACTAACTGTTTATAACATAACATAGAAAATTTTAGTATCGAATGGATACGATACGACCGTAGACGACAATTCTCTAATAATAATGACGATGACGATGATGCCACAGTGCTAGTAAATTGGTTCATATTTCAAAATTAATGCTCTTTTGCTAATGGGGTGTGTGTGTGTTTCGCGTGCGGTTAGGTTTTTTGGTGAAGTAGAAGGGTTTGATTTCAGTTTGAGTTTTTCGTTGGTTGCTTTCGACCCTGGGGAAAATGCAAAGTCCTTTGTGGCTGTTGCTTGTTGTTTAATTAATTAATTAAAATTTTTGCAATTAGTTTATAACACTTTTTTCTTTTTGGTTTCTGTTCACTTTTGGGATATCGTTTTTGCTCCTTAGGGACGATTATTGTTTACGACTGTAGTTAATCGCCTTTAGGTGATTCAATTTGAGGGAATTTATTTTCTCCGGTTTCTTTTATCAACTTTATTAATATTTCAATTTAGTTTTTGGGGATTTTGTGGTATATGCAAGTTTGTCTGGGCGACTGTGTATGTGTGTGTGTGTGTTCATGTGTGCATTTATTCATCATTGACCAAATTTTAGTACACATTTTATAAACATTTTGCGGTTTTATTTGGCTTTCTTTACTCGTAAATTAGTTTTTGCAGTTGATGGTTGATGTTCTAGGGGATTATGTGGGCTGCTTATGGGCTGACTAACACGTTTGACTGACTGACTGACTCATTGGATCGCTGGTTGTTTAGGTTTTTTTTTGCTGGCTGCCGTCTGGCCGTATGGTTTTCATTTCGTTTAATCCATTTAACTTTTTCGTATATTATTTTTACAACTTAGTTTGTGGTTTTGTTTATACAAACACACACACATGAATATACTCTCACCTAAGTGTATGAAAATGTGTGATAGTATATTTTTAACAGTGGCTTAATATGGGTATCTGTGATAGCCTATATATCTGCGAGTGTGTATGTGTTCGTATTTACTCCTTGTAGCTTAATGATTTTTATGGCCTGAAATAAAATAGAAATGGATACGTTTTTGTTGCTATAGTAGCTCTAGTATGATGTAGAAAAGTTGTAAACAAGCTTTAACACATGTGTTCCTTAACCACAGTATTTGCTTCTGTTGTGGCTTTTACCACTACTTTTTAACTTGCTATGTTCAATAAGGTGGCAATTCGGTTTGGCAATGGCTTTTCTCGGTATTCTATGTGGTGGCAACCCCCTCAGTATTTTTTTTTGTGTGGATTTAGGACTATATATACGAAAAAATAGGCAATTTCATATGGTATTTAGAGGAATTTAATGACCTATGACCAAGGTAGCGATTCCATAGGTATTTTGGGCCATTTCCCATACCATTTCTACGAAAAGGGATGAACATTTTCCCCAAACAATATATTAGTTTGTTACAATAATTTTTCATTGAGTGACGGAAATTTACCATTAACATATAAATTATATGTAGGTTGTATGTTAACTAACAAATAAAGCAATCAACGGCAAATGAAATAAATTTGTGCCCCTGAATCCATTTATTATTTGCCAGAATAGAAAGAGAAAACGACTGAATCGTATGTGTATAACCATGAATAAATTTTTTGTGAGTAATTTTGAGTTGTTAAAAGAAAAATTGTTGCAAACATTTGATTTTGAAAGTTAAGAGAGTTTTTCTATAATGGGTTTTTGTAGAAGATAGACAATAAACAGAAAAAACAAGTAAGGAAAGTCTAAATTCGGGCGGGGCCGACTATATTATACCCTGCACCACTTTGTAGATCTAAATTTTCGATATGTGTTGGGGGCTATATATAAAGGTTTGTCCCAAATACATACATATATATCACTCGATCTGGACAGAATTTGATAGACTTCTACAAAATCTATAGACTCAAAATTTAAGTCGGCTAATGCACTAGGGTGGAACACAATGTTAGTAAAAAACAAGTAAGGAAAGTCTAAATTCGGGCGGGGCCGACTATATTATACCCTGCACCACTTTGTAGATCTCAATTTTCGATACCATATCACATTCGTCAAATGTGTTGGGGGCTATATATAAAGGTTTGTCCCAAATACATACATTTAAATATCACTCGATCTGTACAGAATTTGATAGACTTCTACAAAACACACAATGTTGGAACACAATGTTAGTAAAAAAAAAAATATGGGAAACATTTAAATCTGAAGCAATTTTAAAGAAACTTCGCAAAAGTCATTTTTACAACTTTTCGACTAAGCAGTGACGATTTTACAACGAAAATGTTGATATTTTGACCATTTTTGTCGAAATCAGAAAAATATATATATATGGGAGATATATCTAAATCTGAACCGATTTCAACCAAATTTGGCACGCATAGCTACAATGCTAATTCTACTGCCTGTGCAAAATTTCAACTAAATCGGAGCAAAAAATTGGCCTCTGTGGTCATATGAGTGTAAATAGGGCGAAAGCTATATATGGGAGCTATATCTAAATCTGAACCGATTTCAACCAAATTTGGCACGCATAGCTACAATGCTAATTCTACTCCCTGTGCAAAATTTCAACTAAATCGGACCAAAAAATTGGCCTCTGTGATCTCATATGAGTGTAAATCGGGCGAAAGCTATATATGGGAGCTACATATATCTAAATCTGAACCGATTTCATAGCCACAGTGTGGCGCAGGGTATAAAAATTGTTTTAAAAATATTGTGTGGGAACCACCGTGGTGAAATGGTTAGCATGCCCGCCTTTACACACACAAGCTCGTGGGTTCGATTCCTGCTTCGACCGAACACCAAACAAAAACGTTTTTCAGCGGTGGATTATCCCACCTCAGTAATGCTGGTGAAAGTGGTTTCACTGCAATGTGGAAAGCCGTTCGGACTCGGCTATAAAAAGGAGGTCCCTTGTCATTGAGCTTAACATGGAATCGGGCAGCACACAGTGATAAGAGAGAATTTCACCAATGTGGTATAATAATAACTGATTAGTTTAAGTGAGCCTGATACATCGGGCTGCCGCCTAACCTAAACTAACCCAAGTACAATGTCCTTAAATCCTTAAAGTATGAATGCGGTTTTTGTATAGAAGTATCGAAGCGGAACTTCATTGATATAAAGAAAACAACATACAAATTATATATTATTGATCAGTGTGATATTCTAAGATGATCGAAGTATGTCTAGCTGTCTGGCGGACTCCCCGTCTGCTACAACTTTAATAATGAAGTTATCGTACTGAAATTAGGCACATATTTGTTCGAGATTCACTCTAAAAAAAGAAGCTTACCTAGTTCCAAAGATTTTGTCTGTATGTTATTTTGTTATTGATTCCGAGCCAAAGAATCGAGGAATTACACTAACGATACATTTAAGATGCCATTCACTTTTAAATTTAGGTTTTTTGTGATACCAGTACACGAATATTAATTCATATTTAAATTGTTTCTGTCAGTTTTTATCGTATAACATGAAAGTCTCTCATAAATGTGTCAACCGCAACTTAAAATTTGAAAAAATTCTAACAATTAATTTGGAAAAATTGTCTGAATTATTAAAGCCAAGTTGAACTAATTCTAATTAAAATGTTCATTAGGGCAAATATACATATTTTAAAATCGATTCACATTTGGACAAGTAAATATATTTGTGTCCTAGAAAGGCGTCTTCTATGGTACGCAAAAATGGCATTCTAATGCAAGCAAACAAGCGTCTTCAAAAAAGTAGTGAAAATGTTTTTTTTTTTTTTTTTAAATTCTAAAATGGCACATGAATTTGTCAAACGACGGATGTACACCATTGCAACAGCTGTTGCACCGCTTCTTGCATCACTTCTTAAGATGTGCTCCGAATTCAGTGCTTTGGATGTGAATTAAAAAAAAATTGTAATATTTGCCATTTATATATATTTTTATACCCTGCGCCACACTGTGGAACAGGGTACTATAAGTTAGTACATATGTTTGCAACACCCAAAGGAGACGAGATAGACACATGGTGTCTTTGGCAAAAATGCTCAGGGTGGGCTCCTGAGCCGATATAGCCATGTCCGTCTGTCCGTCTGTCCGTGAACACATTTTTGTAATCAAAGTCTAGGTCGCAGTTTTAGTCCAATCGACTTCAAATTTGGCACTAGTAACAGGTTGGCTGATAAGTTCCCGGTCTAACAAAGAAAAACACATTTTTTTTTGAGGCCTATTTTGCCTCAAAATAGGCCTCAGTTTCGGCGATCACCTCTTCATTGCAGCCAAATTTTTTCACTGCGAGCATCCTGTTGAGGTCTGAGAACAAGAAAAAGTCGCTGGGGGCCATATCTGGAGAATACGGTGGGTGGGGAAGCAATTCGAAGCCCAATTCATGAATTTTTGCCATCGTTCTCAATGACTTGTGGCACGGTGCGTTGTCTTGGTGGAACAACACTTTTTTCTTCTTCATATGACGCCGTTTTGCCGCGATTTCGACCTTCAAACGCTCCAAAAACGCCATATAATAGTCACTGTTGATGGTTTTTCTCTTCTCAAGATAATCGATAAAAATTATTCCATGCGCATCCCAAAAAACAGAGGCCATTACTTTGCCAGCGGACTTTTGAGTCTTTCCACGCTTCGGATACGGATCACCGGTCGCTGTCCACTCAGTCGACTGTCGATTGGACTCAGGAGTGTAGTGATGCCATGTTTCATCCATTGTCACATATCGACGGAAAAACTCGGATGTATTACGAGTTAACAGCTGCAAACACCGCTCAGAATCATCAACACGTTTTTGTTTTTGGTCAAATGTGAGCTCGCGCGGCACCCATTTTGCACAGAGCTTCCGCATATCCAAATATTGATGAATGATATGACCAACACGTTCCTTTGATATCTTTAAGGCCTCTGCTATCTCGATCAACTTCATTTTACGGTCATTCAAAATCATTTTGTAGATTTTTTTTGATGGTTTCGTCGGTAACCGCCTCTTTCGGGCGTCCACTGCGTTCAACGTTCTTCGTGCTCATTTCACCACGCTAGAATTTTGCATACCAATCAATTATTGTTGATTTCCCTGGGGCAGAGTCCGGAAACTCATTATCAAGCCAAGTTTTTGCTTCCACCGTATTTTTTCTCCTGAGAAAACAGTATTTTATCAAAACACGAAATTCCTTTTTTCCATTTTTTTCACAATAACAAAAGTTGCTTCAAAAAGACGCTCTACCTCACAAACTAATTGACTTACAGACGTCAAATTTTGACACGAATCATTTGAAGGTTGGTACTATATAAAAATAATATGCATTTAATACTAGCGACGCCATCTATGTGTCAGACCGGGGACTTATCAGCCAACCTGTTGTGTGTTTTGGCTCAGAATAGAACCCTATTGATTTTGGAAGAAATCGGTTCAGATTTAGATATAGCTCCCACATATATATATTTCGCCCGATATGGACTTATATGGCCCCAGAGGCCAGAGTTTTGACCCTAATTTGCTTAAAATTTTGCACAAGAAGAACAATTAGTACTATAGTCAAGTGTGCCAAATTTTATTGAAATCGGTTCAGATTTAGATATAGCGCCCATATATATCATATCACAGTGGCCAATCTTTTACGCGGATTTAATTGAAATTTTGCACAGGAAGTAGATTTCAGATTTAGATATAGCTCCCATATATATGTTTTTCTGATTTCGACAAAAATGGTCAAAATACGAACATGTTCCTTGTAAAATCGCCACTGTTTAGTCGAAAGATTGTAAAAATTACTCTAATTTTCCTAAACATTTAATACATATATATCGAGCGATAAATCATAAATAAAATTTTGCGAAGTTTCCTTAAAATTGCTTCAGATTTAAATGTTTTCCATATTTATACCCTTCACCACTACTGTGGTACAGGGTATAATAAATTTGTGCATTTGTATGTAACGCCAAGAAGGAGTAATCATAGACCAACCTTTTAGTATACGGATCGGCTTAGAATTAAATTCTGAGTCGATTTAACGATGTCCGTCTGTCTGTCTGTCCGTCTGTCTGTCCGTCTGTCTGTCCGTCTGTCTGTCCGTCTGTCTGTCTGTCTGTCTGTCTGTCTGTCTGTTGATGTATTTTTGTGTGCAAAGTACAGCTCGCACTTTTAGTCCGATTGTCCTAAAATTTGGTATAGGGTCCTGTTCGGCTCAAAGACGATCCCTATTGATTTTGGAAAAAATCGGTTCAGATTTATATATAGCTGCCATATATATTTTCACCGATCTGGTCATAATTGGCGTGTATATCAACCGATCTTCCTCAAATTCCGTACATCCGAATATTTTATGAGTCTCGAAAAACTTGCAAAATATCAGCATAATCGGTTCAGATTTAGATATAGCTCCCATATATAGCTTTAGCCCGATTTACACTCATTTGCCCACAGAGGCCAATTTTTTGCTCCGATTTAGTTGAAATTTTGCATAGGGAGTAGAATTAGCGTTATAACTATGCGTGCCAAATTTGCTTGAAATCGGTTCAGATTTGGATATATCTCCCATATAAAACTTTCGCCCGATTTACACTCATATGACCACAGAGGCCAATTTTTAACTCCGATTTAGTTGAAATTTTGCGCAGGGAGTAGAATTAGCATTGTAGCTATGCGTGCCAAATTTGGGTGAAATCGGTTCAGATTTAGATATAGCTCCCATATATATGTTTTTCTGATTTCGACAAAAATGTTCAAAATACCAACATTTTCCGTGTAAAATCGCCACTGCTTAGTCCAAAAGTTGTAGAAATGACTCTAATTTTCCTAAACTTCTAATAAATATATCGAGCGATAAATCATAAATAAACTTTTGCGAAGTTTCCTTAAAATTGCTTCAGATTTAAATGTTTCACATATTTTTTTACTAATATTGTGTTCCACCCTAGTGCATTAGCCGACTTAAATTTTGAGTCTATAGATTTTGTAGAAGTCTATCAAATTCTTCCAGATCGAGTGATATTTAAATGTATGTATTTGGGACAAACCTTTATATATAGCCCCAACACATTTGACGGATGTGATATGGTATCGAAAATTTAGATCTACAAAGTGGTGCAGGGTATAATATAGTCGGCCCCGCCCGACTTTAGACTTTCCTTACTGGTTTTTACTAACATTGTGTTCCAGCCTAGTGAATGTGAATTAGCCGAATTAAATTTTGAGCCTATAGATTTTGTAGAATTCTATCAAATACTGTCCAGATCGAGTGATAGTTAAGTGTATGTATTTGGGACAAACCTTTATATATAGCCCCCAACACATTTGACGGATATGATATGGTATCGAAAATTTGGATCTACAAAGTGGTGCAGGGTATAATATAGTTGGCCCCGCCCGCCTTTTTGCTCAAATAGGAAATCTCTATGCCTGTAGCAAAGCTAATAACTCGAATCTATGATTAAGTTTATATAATATTCAAACAAAACTCAATATTCAAACCACAATTTCATGAATATTGTACATCGGCCACTCCACTAAGCTCTATGCCACGAATACAGGACGTTATATTTGTTTTCTTTAAACTATTATAAAAATTCTCAATTAAATGAATAATAATATTATTCTTTTGTTTTCGCAAGAAAAGCTACAATAACAAATCGATAAAATTTTCATTAACAATTATTCCTAATTAAAGTCAACAAACAAAGCAACACCTGCATAATATCATGCATGATTCAATAACATCAAGATAACGTTAATAATTAAATTTATATTTATAAATTTGTACATTAACAAATTGTTGATAATCTGGAGAATATCGAAGATTTGCCATATTTGTATAGTAACACAAATCAAAGAATAAATGGAACCTAATATCTCCTATCTTAGCCACCCAAGCCATTGCCATTAAAAAGTTTTACCATATTCTAATCCATAAATGTTTGAGTTTATGTTCATGATATGATCTCTAATAGTTGAATGTGCGTGTGTTTTTTTTTGTGTGCTTTCAATATCGGTTATTATTGTTTGTTCTATTTTCAAAATGTTCATTAATTTAAATTGGTAAATTATCGCTTATGTGAATTTGTGCTTGCCTGCATTTCTATATCGATAAATTTATACTTCTACACGTACTATATATAGATATAATTACAAATTTTCAATGGTAAACTTTTTGGTCCATTAATTGCTTTTCGACATCTAAAATTGTGTTGGCAAACATTATCATCATTATCGGCCATCTTCATCTTTTGAACAATGCGATTTTGTTTAGATTACTTCGAACATGAATCAATCAATAGCTGGTGGCTTCTGTTTAATCTCACGTTTTTCTTTTGGTAAATCTTTGGTTTATTTCAAATAAATCATTAAAATTTTCTTCTAGCTGTTGGTTTGATTGTTTCACCATTGGTGATGTATTTGGTTTAATAAAGTTGATTAAAAAACAATAAGTTGAAATTTGATTAGAAATATGAAAAAGCGTTTGAGACTATTTAAATATTTTAGATGGACTTTTGAAAATATTATTTCTATACCCTGCTTCATACTGTGGAACAGGGTATTATAAGTTAGTACATATGTTTGCAACACCCAAAAGGAGACGAGATAGACATATGGCATCTTTGGCAATATTGCTCAGGGTCGGCCCCTAAGTCGATCTACACAGGAAAAATTTTCACGAAAATTTTGCCAATTAAAATCCAATTAAAAATAATTGAATTTTAAAAAAGTATTCAATTAAAAATTTAATTGATTCAACAAATTTTTTAATTAAAAAAAAAATCAATCATACAAATTAATAGTATAAATTAAATTTTTAATAGTGATCAATTAATTTTTTAATTGACAGTCAATTAATTTTTTAATTGATACTATCATTTCTGTGATTGAATACATTTCACTTAAAAAACAAGAGAGTAACGTAGAAAGTCGGGCGGGGCCGACTATACTCGTATCATATCCTAAACCATTCCTACTGAATTAGTAGTCATTGTTTGTGTGGAATCAATGGTATAGGTTTTGGTAATAAACCGCATTTTCATATTTAAGAACATAAAGGGGTACATGTTTTGTCACAATCTGAGCAGAAATGTCCGATATTAGGAATTATAGTTGATTCTGAACCTACAGAGTTAGTATGCCACTAATATTGAGTCCATTATTAAACAAGTATATACGGCCGTAAGTTCGGCCAGGCCGAATCTTATGTACCCTCCACCATGGATTGCGTAGAAACTTCTACGAAAGACTGTCATCCACAATTGGGTTGTGGTATCTTAAAACTTCTTAACATCGTTTTCTAAATTGTGAGGTAGTCCATACGTGGTATATATTGGACAAAAAAGGTATGTGTAGGTAAGTCTACAAATAATTACAAATCGATATGGACCTTTTCACGGTACAAAGGGAGCCAGAATTGAAAAATGGGGGTCGTTTATATGGGGACTATATACAATTATGAACTTGATATGGACCAATTTTTGTGTGATGGGGGATCTATTTATCTGAGAGCTATATATAACTATAGACCGATATGGACCTAGTTAAGCATGGTTGTTAACGACCATATACTAGCACAATGTACCAAATTTCAACTGACTCGAATGAAATTTGCTCCTCCAAGTGGCTCCAAAACCAACTCTCGGGATCGGTTTATATGGGGGCTATATATGATTATGGACTGATATGGACCACTTTTGGCATGGTTGTTAAATATCATATACTAAAATCTCGTAGCAAATTTCAACCGAATCGGATGAATTTTGCTCTTCCAAGGGGCTCCGGAGATCAAACCTGGGGATCGGTTTACATGGGGGCTATATATAATTATGGACTGGTATGAACCAATTCATGCATGGTTGTTGGATACCATATATTAACACCACGTACCAAATTTCAACCGAATCGGATGAACTTTGCTCTTCCAAGGGGCTCCTGAGGTCAAAACTGGGGATCGGTTATATATAATTATGGACCGATGTGGACCATATTTTGCATGGCCATTAGAGACCATATACTAACACCATGTACAAAATTTCTTAGAGGCTCCGCAAGCCATATCTGGGGATCGGTTTATATGGGGGCTATATATAATTATGGACCGATGTGGACCAATTTTTGCAAGATTGTTAGAGACCATATACTAACACCATGTACCAAATTTCAGCCGGATCGAATAAAATTTGTTTCTCTTAGAGGCTCCGCAAGCCATATCTGGGGATCGGTTTATATGGGGGCTATATATAATTATAGAGCGATGTGGATCAATTTTTGCATGGTTGTTAACGACCATATACTAACACCATGTACCAAATTTCAGCCAGATCGGATGAAATTTGTTTCTCTTAGAGGGTCCGCAAGCCAAATTTGGGAGTCCGTTTATATGGGGGCTATACGTAAAAGTGGACCGATATGGCCTATTTGCAATACCATCCAACCTACATCAATAACAACTACTTGTGCCAAGTTTCAAGTCGTTCGGAAGTTAACGTGAGTTCAACAGACGGACGGACGGACATGCTCAGATCGACTAAGAATTTCACAACGACCCAGAATATATATACTTTATGGGGTCTTAGAGCAATATTTCGATGTGTTACAAACGGAATGACAAAGTTAATATACCCCCGTCCTATGGTGGAGGGTATAAAAACAATAAGTTGAAATTTGATTAGAAATATGAAAAGGCGTTTGAGACTACTTAAAGGTTTTAGGATGACTTTTGAAAATATTATTTTTATACCCTGCGCCACACTGTGGAACAGGGTATTATAAGTTAGTGCATATGTTTGCAACACCCAAAAGGAGACGATATAGACATATGGTGTCTTTGACAATATTGCTCAGGGTCGGCCACTGAGTCGATCTAGACATGTTCGTCTGTCCGTGAACACATTTTTGTGATCAAAGTCTATGTAGCAATTTTAGTCCAATCGACTTCCAATTTGGCTGAAGTATGTGTTTTGGGTCAGAATAGAACCCTATTGATTTTGGTTGAAATCAGTTCAGATTTACATATAGCTCTCATATATATCTTTCCCCCGATTTTCTCTTATAGGACCACAGAGTTCAAAGCTGAGATCCGATTTACGAGAAATTTTGCACAGGGAGTAGAATTAACATTATAGCTACACTGAAAAAAAAGCATGTCCGGTTCCAAAGATTTTGTCTTTACTGTACAAAATTTGGTATTGATTCCGAGCCAAAGAAGCGGAGAATATAAGTAAGGATACTTTTAAGACACAATTCTCTTTTAAATTTGGGTTTTGTGTACTTGCTTCTAGGAAGCAAATTTTTATTGTTCGCTTTTTCAGCTTTTTTTCTTCATATGCTATCAAAGTCCTTTGAAAGCGAGTTAACGACAACTTTATTTTCAAATTCAGACGAGCCTTCCAGTAGAAATTATGCTACGCTTCAAGTAAAAAACGTCATTAAAATAAAGCGTTGAAAAACATGTCCTATTTTTGAACGATTTTTTGCTTTGTAGTCAAGATGCAAAAAGACAACAAATTTAAAGACAATTTCATTAACTTTAAACAATTTTTCTGAATTATTAAAGTCAAGTTGACCTTAGCCCAAAAAAAATTTCTTTCATGTTATGATACCTTCATTGAAAAGTTTATCGACTTTTGGACAAGGAAAAAAACTTTATATTAGAAAAATGCGTCTTCTATGCTAAGCAAAATTTGCATTCGTATTTTAAGGACACGAAATCTTTGATCTCACCACAATATTTTTTTCAGTGTATGCATGCCAAATTTGGTTGAAATCAGTTCAGATTTAGATATAGCTCCCATATATATCTTTCTTCCGATATGGACTTATATGGCCCCAGAAGCCAGAATTTTACACTTATTTGATTTAAATTTTGTACAGGGAGTATTGTTAACGTTCTCGATATGCACGCCAATTTTGGTTGAAATCAGTTCAGATTTAAATATAGCTGCCATATATATCCCTTGCCCGATTTAATTAAATTTAATCCGATTTACGTGAAGTTTTGCACAGGGAGTAGAATTAACATTCTAACTAAGCTTACCAAATTTTGTTGAAATCGGTTCAGATTTAGATATAGCTTTTATATATATGTTTTTTTTTTTTATTTCGGCAAAATTGGCCAAAAACCCCACATTTTCATTGTAAAAATGCCACTGCTAAATCGGAAAATTGTAAAAATGACTCCAATTTTCCTATACTACTAATACATATCTATTGACCGATAAATCATAAATACACTTTTGCAAACTTACCTAAGCAATTTGCTTCAGATTTAAATGTTTTCCATATGTTTTTACTAATATTTTGTTGCTCAACAGGGCATTGGCCGAATTAAATTTTAAATCTACAGAAGTCTAACAAAATTTTGTTCAGATCGAGTCAGATTTAAATATACGTATATGGAAACAAAAACCATTATATATAGCACCCAAAATATTTGATGGATTTGATATGGTATCGAAAATGTGGATCTAAAAAGTGGTGCAGGGTATAATATAGTCGTCTCCGCCCGACTTTAAACTTTCCTTACTTGTTTTTTATTTTTATTCTTGTTGTTTTTTTATAATCTTCTTAACTAAATTCCATAAACCTTTGAAGTGGCCTTCAATACGATAGATGTATTATCTATGCAATTTTTTTAAATGTTATTCTAAATCTAACATTTAGTCTCAGAGATATACCATATTATCATATAAATTCTTTAAATATTTTACATATTGCACCCAGTATTTAGCGCATTTACATAGAACAACGTGTGCAGTCTTTATTTGCCCAAAGTAAAACATTTCAAAATTTATATGTAATTTGTTCTCATTTCTATTGCATGAGCATTATAATTAATTTAAATGGTACTTTTTATGAATTCACATGAGAATATTTAGATGTGAGAAAACAAACATACTTATTTGCATACATACAAAGAGGAAATGTAAAATGTGTGTGTGTGTGTTCATGAAAATCTTTTTGGGCTGGTGTGGTTAGTGTTTGTGTGTGTGTGTGTTGACAACAAGTGCTTGAGGCCAAAAACATTTGTCATTATTTCTAAATTAATGTAATTTTTCTTTTGAAAATCACCACTTGCGCCCAAAACATAAGAATTGCCTTACACCTTCCTGTCCCATACTAATTACCATAGTGCCCCCTTTATTGCCCATCATTAGATATATTCTCAATTTAAAAATGAATTTACATCAACAAATAAATATTTAAGTATTCATTAATGATAATAATGGTGAAAATATAGCATACACTGAAAAAAAATATTATCGAGAACGGAATTCAAGAAATTTGTTTTACTTTAACTATCTTGGTATTTATTCCGCGTCAAAGGGAAATTAACTTTGAACACATTCAATATGCAATTTAATTTTAAATTTAAATTTTGTGTATATTTTACTGGAAAATAAATATGTATTAATAAATTTTTTTATAGTACAATATCTAAGTACACTGAAAAAATTATTGACCTAATATGGAAGATTATGCAAATTTAATTTAAGGACTCGAAATTTACGCAATGCAAAGGACAAAATTCTTTAAAATAATGACATTTTAATTAAAAGAAAGTTTATAATCCTTGCTTCAACAATTTTTTTTCATTAAATTTAGGACACATCTTGAAATTTTGCGTCCCTCTGTTGAAGTTGTAGATCTTTGAAGTAAGGCAAATGTTCCTTAAAATAAAGAAAAACATTTTTAATTCAAAGAAATCTTTCTTTAACTCAACTGACATATTGAATTTTTAAATTTAAGATAAAAACGCTTCAAATGTAGGCTAATACTTATTTTAAGGATTTGCATCTTTGGTTTAGAGTTTTTTTTTAGCATAAAGATAACAGTTTTTACTTTGAAGTACTTGTCATAATTTAAATTTTGAAACTGGAATTTGTTTGTACATAAATACCTTTATTAATATATCGCAAACAGAGAATAAAAATTCGATGAATGAAATCTGTGTCCAATTTTAGTTTTATCGATCCTAGATTTAAAGCCAGGAAAGTCCGCAAAAAATGTATTTATTTCAAAGAAACCGCATCTTTCGCTCGGAATCAATACTAAAATCTTTAAAAGAGGTCAAAATCTTTGGATCTAAGTAAACTTTTTTTTGAGTGTAGATATGGTAATCGCAACCTACAATACACAAGTTAATATCGGCTTTTAGTACACTGAAAAATATTGTTGTGAAGCCCAATATTTTATGTCCTTAAAATATTAATGCTAAATTTACTTAGCATAGAAGACACATTTCTATGATATAAAATTTTTTTCCTTGTTCAAAAGTCGATAAACTTTTCAATGAAGTTGTTTTGTCCTTATAGCAAAGTGATTCGAATTAGAAATTAATACCAGAATCGGTATTCATATTTTAAGGACATGCGCTCATCACAAAATGTTTGTATTAGCCATCAAAGCCCTTTTTTCCAAATTTTTCCAATGTACACACATTGTGGATAATATATATGCTCGTAGGAAAAAACGTAGCTAGACTGAAAAATATTGTCGAAAAAATTTTGCCTTAATCGAAACATGAGATATTTTTTGTTAATTGTATTGTCACCAGCACAGAATGGAGGGTATACCAAAATTTAGATTAAACTAAATACTAAAATAGATTTGTGGGAAAACAAGTAAGGAAAGTCTAAAGTCGGGCGGGGCCGACTATATTATACCCTGCACCACTTTGTAGATCTTAATTTTCGATACCATATCACATCCGTCAAATGTGTTGGGGGCTATATATAAAGGTTTGTCCCAAATACATACATTTAAATATCACTCGATCTGGACAGAATTTGATAGACTTCTACAAATCTATAGACTCAAAATTTAAGTCGGCTAATGCACTAGGGTGGAACACAATATTAGTAAAAAAATATGTGAAACTTTTAAATCTGAAGCAATTTTAAGGAAACTTCGCAAAAGTTTATTTATGATTTATCGCTCGATATATATGTATTAGAAGTTTAGGAAAATTAGAGTAATTTTTACAACTTTTCGACTAAGCAGTGGCGATTTTATAAGGAAAATGTTGGTATTTTGACCATTTTTGTCGAAATCAGAAAAACATATATATGGGAGCTATATCTAAATCTGAACCGATTTCAACCAAATTAGGCACGCATAGCAACAATGCTAATTCTACTCTCTGTGCAAAATTTCAACTAAATTGGAGTTAAAAATTGGCCTCTGTGGTCATATGAGTGTAAATCGGGCGAAAGCTATATATGGGAGATATATCTAAATCTGAACCGATTTCAACCAAATTTGGCACGCATAGCTACAATGCTAATTTTACTCCCTGTGCAAAATTTCAACTAAATCGGAGCAAAAAATTGGCCTCTGTGGTCATATGAGTGTAAATCGGGCGAAAGCTATATATGGGAGATATATTCAAATCTGAACTGATTTCACCCAAATTTGGCAGGCATAGTTACAATGCTAATTCTACTCCCTGTGCAAAATTTCAACTAAATCGGGGTTAAAAATTGGCCTCTGTGGGCAAATGAGTGTAAATCGGGCGAAAGCTATATATGGGAGCTATATCTAAATCTGAACTGATTTGGCTGATATTTTGCACGTTTTTCGAGACCCATAAAATATTCGGATGTACGGAATTTGAGGAAGATCGGTTGATATACACGCCAATTATGACCAGATCGGTGAAAAATATATATGGCAGCTATATCTAAATCTGAACCAATTTTTTCCAAAATCAGTAGGGATCGTCTTTGAGCCGAAACAGGACCCTATACCAAATTTTAGGACAATCGGACTAAAACTGCGAGCTGTACTTTGCACACAAAAATACATCAATAGACAGACAGACGGACAGACAGACAGACAGACGGACATCGCTAAATCGACTTAGAATTTAATTCTAAGCCGATCCGTATACTAAAAGGTTGGTCTATGATTACTCCTTCTTGGCGTTACATACAAATGCACAAACTTATTATACCCTGTACCACAGTTGTGGTGAAGGGTATAAATATGGGAAACATTTAAATCTGAAGCAATTTTAAGGAAACTTTGCAAAAGTTTATTTATGATTTATCGCTCGATATTTATGTATTAGAAGTTTAGGAAAATTAGAGTCATTTTTACAACTTTTCGACTAAGCAGTGGCGATTTAACAAGGAAAATGTTGGTATTTTGACCATTTTTGTCGAAATCAGAAAAACATATATATGGGAGCTATATCTAACTCAGAACCGATTTCAATCAAATTTGGCAGACATGACTATATTACTAATTGTACTAATAATGCAAAATTTCAACCAAATTGGGCTTCTAGGGCCATATAAGTCCATATCGGGCGAAAAATATATATGGAAACTATACCTAAATCTGAACCGATTTCAATCAAATTTGGCACACATGACTATACTACCAATTTTACTCCTTGTGCAAAATTTCAAGCTAATCGGGATAAAACTCTGGCTTCTGGGTCCATATAAGTGCATATCGGGCGAAAGATATATATGGGAGATATCTTTCGCCCGATATGCACTTATATGGACCCAGAAGCCAGAGTTTTATATCTAAATCTGAATTGATTTCAACCAAATTTGGCACGCATAGCTACAATGCTAAATCTACTCCCTGTGCAAAATTTCAACCAAATTGGGCGAAAACTCTGGCTATTAGAACCATATTAGTCCATATCGGGCGAAAGATATATATATGGGTGCTATATCTAAATCTGAATTGATTTCAATAAAATTTTGAACACTTGGCTATACTACTAATTGTACTCCTAGTGAAAATTTTCAACCAAATTCGGCCAAAAATCTGGCTTCTGTGGCCATATAAGTCCATATCGGGCGAAAGATATATATGGGAGCTATATCTAAATCTGAACCGATTTCAACCAAATTTTGCACACTTGACTATACGACTAAGTGTTATGTTTGTACAAAATTTCAAGCAAATCGGTATAAAACTCTGGCTGCTGGGTCTATATTAGTCTATATCGGGCGAAAGATATATATGGGAGCTATATCTAAATCTGAACCGATTTCTTTCAAAATCAATAGGGTTCTATTCTGACCCAAATTAGGAACATGTGCCAAATTTGAAGGCGATTGGACTTAAATTGCGACCTAGACTTTGATCACAAAAATGTGTTCACAGACAGACGGACGGACCGACGGACGGACATTGTTATATCGACTCAGGGACCCACCCTGAGCATTATTGCCAAAGACACCATGTGGCTATCTCGTCTCCTTCTGGGTGTTACAAACGTATGCACTAACTTATAATACCCTGTTCCACAGCGTGGCGCAGGGTATAAAAATATATGGGAAACATTTTAATCTGAACCAATTTTGAGGCAACTTCGCAAAAGTGTATTTATGATTTATCGGTCG
This sequence comes from Haematobia irritans, assembly GCF_050003625.1. NCBI lineage: Eukaryota > Metazoa > Arthropoda > Insecta > Diptera > Muscidae > Haematobia > Haematobia irritans. The sequence goes on from NC_134399.1 coordinate 143,609,570, forward strand.
ATAGATATGTATTAGGAATAAAGGAAAATTTGAATCACTTTTACAAGGTTTCGACTTAGTAGTGGCGATTTTATATGCAAAATGTGGGTATTTTGGTCATTTTTGCCCAAATCGGAAAAGCATATATATGGAAGCTATATAGAAATCTAAGCCGATTTCAACCAAATTTGAAATGTATACTTATTATCTTAACTCTACTCCCTGCGCAAAATTTCACGTAAATCGGACTACAACTTTTAACTCTGTGGTCATATGACGGAAAATCGGGCGAAAGATATATATGGGAGCTATGTCTAAATCTGAACCGATTTCAATAAAATAAAATTTTCCGTCATATGACGGAAAATCGGGCGAAAGGTATATATGGGGGGACCCACCCTGAGCATTATATTCAAAGACACCATGTGTCTATCTCGTCTCCTTCTGGATGTTGCAAACATATGCACTAACTTATAATACCCTGTTCAGTGTGGCGCAGGGTATAAAAACACAGAAAAAATGTGCTTTGCATAAATTCTTTTTTACCATTTTGCATATTATATATTTTTCGGAGGAATCGGGTTTCTTGTGCATTTAAGACTTAAGGGAAACTCAAAATCTTCGGATCCAAGTATTCATTTTTTGTGTTTTAACAATTTTCCCCAATTTTACATTTTCTATATCTTATTTCGCCTCGAAAATTAAGACACATGAAAAAAATATTATCGTGATGTCATAGATTTCATGTCTTTAAAATACGAATGCAAATTTGCTTAGCATAGAAGACGCATTTCTCTAGTGTAAAGTTTTTTTCCTTGTCCAAAAGTCGATAAAGTTTTCAATGAAGTCGTAGTGTCCTTATAATTAAGTGATTTCACTTAAAAATGTGTATCATAACACGAAAGAAAAAATCTTTGGGCTAAGGTCAACTTGACTGTAATAATTCAGAAAAATTCTTTAAAATAAATTAATTTAATTTATTTTAAATTTGTTGTCTTTTTGCATCTTGACTGCAAAGCAAAAAATAGTTCAAATATAGGACACGTTTTTCAACACTTTTTTAGAGACGTTTTTTACTTGAAACATAGCATAATTTCTACTGGAAGTCGAGCCTTAATTTGAAAAATAAAGTTGTTAACTCGTTTTTAATGGACTTTGATAGCATATGAAGAAAAAAAATTAAAATTTGCTTCCTAAAAGCAAGCACACAAAACCCAAATTTAAAATAGAATTGTGTCTTAAAAGTATCCTTACTTGTATTCTTCGCTTCTTTGGCTCGGATTCAATACCAAAATTTTTAAAGTAAAGACAAAAACTTTGGAAGTGGGCATGCTTTGTTTCAGTGTTTTTTTTTTTTTTCGACCTACAAATTAACACACGTCCATTGGACTTGTGTGTCTGGGGCATTTTGGAGAAAATGAATGGTACTAAAAAAATACCAAAGTGTCGATCATATCAAGACGGCGCCTCGCTGCTAAGTGGCCTAAATATCGACCGTCTTAAGGTCCTAATTCATTCAAAAGGTAGTCAATTCGAAAAAATCTGAACTGAATCTAATATTTGTTGTTATTTCCGACATATTTTCTTTAGAACAATAAAATTAAAAAAAAAGAACAAAATAAACAAAATAACTCTTTACTCTAATGCATTACATATCAGCAACCCTGTAGATCATTCATTATAACGAATTATTTTGCCCACAATACAAATTCATTTAATGTTTTATTTATGCATTTTAAATTTTGGCCGACATCATCGTCGATATATAAAATTAATATAAATCTCTTGGCACACAATCACACATGAATATGTCGATAGATATGTTATTTGTCTCAAATCAACATGAAATTCTGTTGTCGTTTAATTATGGCACTCTAAGGACATGGTATTCTCATTATAATGCTTTGATTGCTTTTATGTGGAATGCATATTAAAATGACATTGACAATTCATGGTGTGTTAAGTGATTTCTAATCATAGCATGAATTCACAAATAGATCACAATCAATTATGAACAAATTGATTACCTACTATATTATGAATATATTACATTGTTTTGAATTCTTAAGATTTTCTTAAGAAATCATATATAATGTTAATCTATTACATGATATCAGCGATGTAAGAGTGGTGAAAGGGAATTGAGAAAAGGAAAACCTTGGGGTTCTACTTCATTAAACACAGGAAAAATATCACCAAATTTTTTTTTCAATTAAAATTTTAATTGCAATTTAAAAAATATTCAATTAAAAATTCAATTGGTTCAAGAAATTTTTTAATTGAAACAAAAATCAATCGCAAAAATTAGGTGTATCAGTTATTTGTTTAATTGGAACAATTATAGACATTTAAAATAAAAAATAATTGGTTTCATTATTTTCGTGATTGAAGACAAAAAAATATTTTTTTCTGTGAATCTTTAAAACTAACAAACAAAAAATTTTAAATTTAAAAAATTTTGGGAAAATTGAATTTCCCCCATAAGTTTATTTTTCGGTTTTTGTAAAACACCAATGATTGATTTTATTAAAAAACAAGTACATACACCAGTAAGTACGGCCAGGCCGAATCTTCCTTTGAAAATTTCAGGACGGTTTGATAACAGATATTCTCCCAAGCAGATCAGTTCAACCAGTACGCTTCCTAAAGATAAATTTAAAGATTTTACCTATGAAGACTAGATCAGATTTTGGCTTTATAAGAACCTTTTTTGTTTGAGATTTATAGGAATCTTAAACATCGCTTGTAAGTCTAAAATTTTTAGATTTTTACCCGCATTATTTAAATGATTACGAGAAGTAAAATCTGGAAATCCTACATTCAGTTTCAAGCTATTTTCATTATCAGTGCACTTTCTGTAACCTCAAATAGTGCAGGCCTTACCAAATGGACCGATAAAAACTAAATCCTCTACCCGTTTTTGTGGGTCTAAAATACCAGTATATTTACAATTTCAGGCTAATCCGATAAAGATTACGGTTTGTAGAAACCCAAGGAGTTAAATCGGGAGATCATTTTTATGAGGGCCATGACAAAAACATGGACGGATATACACAATATTCAGCAAATTCAATTGTAGTTCTAGAATCTAGACCCCAAATCAGAGGGCCAGTTTATAAGAGAGACTATATCAAAAACTGTACCGATACAAAATATATTCGGCACACCTATTTACGGTCCTAAAAAACTCTAGGTTTCTAGATTTGAGGCAAATTGGATAAAAACTTCGGTTTCTAGGAGCCTAAGAAATAAAATCGTGGGATCGATCTAAAAAGGGGGCTACACTAAACCATGGAGCGATGACCACCATTTCTTGCACACCTCTTACCGGTCCTAAAATACCTCTAAATTTCCAATTTCAGTCAAATTAGACAAAAACTACTGATTCTAGAAACCCTAGAAGTAAAATAGGGAGATCGGTCTTTATGGGGGCTATACCCAAACATGGACCAACACTCACCATTTTCGGCACACGACTTTATAGGCCTAAAATACCTCTAGATTTCCATATTCAGGCATATTGGATAAAAACTAGGGATTCTAGAAGCACAATAACTAAAATCTGGAAATTGGTCTATATGGGGTCTATATAAAAACATGGACCTATACTCACCATTTCCGGCACACCATTTAATGGTCCCAAATTACCTTTAGATTTTTAATCTCAGGCAAATTAGAAAAAAACTACGGTTTCTAAAAACCCAAGACCACAAATCGGGTGATCAGTCTATATGGGGGCTATATCAAAACATGGACCGATACCTACGATTTTCGACACACTTCTTTGTAGTCCTAAAATACCTTCAGATTTCCAATTTCAGTCAAATTGGATAAAATTTACGCTTTCTATAAACCCAAGACCCCAAATCAGGAGGCCGGTTTATATGGGGACTATATCAAAACATGGACTGATAATCACCATTTTCGGTACACTTCGGTGGCCCTAAAATACCTCTAGATTTTCAATTTCACGCCTGCAGATAAAAGAGCAGTTTGTGCAAAATTTCAGAACGATTGCTTCATTATTGAAGACTTTAGCGTGATTACAAAAGACAGACAGACAGACGGAGGGACAGACATGGTTAAATCGTCTAAGAAATTCTCCCTGATCAAGAATATATATATATATATATATATATATATATATATATATATATATATATATATATATATATATATATATATATATATATATATATATATATATATATATATATATATATATATATATATATATATATATATATATATATATATATATATATATATATATATATATATATATATATATATATATATATATATATATATATATATATATATATATATATATATATATACATATATATATATATATATATATATATATATATATATATATACTTTATATAGTCGGAAATCGATATTTCGATGTGTTACAAAATGAATGACAAACTTATTATACCCCCATCAACATTCTATGGTGGTGGGTATAAAAACAAGTAAGTACAGAATAATGTCGGTCAGGGCGGACTGAAGGTTAGGTGGCACCCCGATATTATCAGGCTCAATTAGACTATTCAGTCCATTGTTATACCACAATGGTGTCCTAAACAATTCAACCACTAAGTCTGTCATGATACCTATTGTGACAAAATACACGGAAAAAATGTTTGTTGTGAGGCCAAAGATTTCATATCTTTGAAATACGATTGCGAATTTTACTTAGCACGGAAGACGCATTTCTCTAACATAAAGTTGTTTTCTTTGTCCAAAAGTCGATAAATTTTTCATTGAAGTCGTTTTGTCCTTATAGTTAAGTAATTCGAAAATGGGTATTTTAAGATGAAAGAAAATTCCGTTTGGTCAACTTGGCTTTAATAATTCTGAAAAATTCTTCAAATCTAATACAAACTACAAAGCAAAACAACCTTGAAGGGGGCTTTAATAGCACATGAAGAAAAAAAAATACAAAATGAATACATTAAAATTTTTTGTGTCGTTACTTCAATTCGTCGTTTCTTTGCCTCGGAATCAATACCAAACTCAGTGTAAAGACAAAATATTTGGAAACGGAAATCCTTTTTTTCAGTGTAGAATGATAGAAGAAAGAAAGCTACATAGTACCATTTTATTTTTATTTTCTTCGACATTCAACAAACAAAACCCCTTATCTCTAGACACACTCTTCATAGTCACTATGGTACCACTTATCAACAAGGCATAAGTAACATGAACCACTTAATTAAATTTTAGTTTGACACATTCATGTCAATACTCGAACCTAATTTGCATACACTAATTATTTAAAGTATTCTCATTATTTTGGTGGCAAAAAGAAATTATTCAGAAAAAAAAAACAGAAATCCATCATCAAACTAAAAAAGTCTACGACAAGCATACACCATACAAAGCTATAACCTTGAACCACTTTCACCAAATGCGTCACATCTTTGAATTACATTACAAAAAAAGGCATACATCTTAAAAAAGAAATCGTCCACAAAGACTGCATGCAAACATCAGCGATCAAACACATAGATGGTCTAACAAATGGGACTTAATTTGAATTTCCGGCAATGTGTTTGCCAACATGACATACTTCATACCATACCAAAAAGCAAAAAAATTGTATGGTGGTTTTTTCCTCTTTGCAAAATATATTATGAATTAGAAAACACAAATTCAGTACCCAAAAATTTTTGAATTTAAAACATTTCGTAATTAACTTATATGAAAAAAATCAAAATGGAAGTAGCATAATAAATAAAATTTTTAAAAATTTTTTAAATTGATTAAGGCACAACACCTTAGACTCTAATGTGGTTGAAGATCGTTTCGGAACTTCCACGTTCCTCATCATTGTCCATTGCTTGCAGTGACACTATTAACCAATTATCATATTAAATTTTCTAAATTCACTAAGCCCCCGACCTACATCACTTATAGTTACCAAGTTTCAAGTTAATAAATTAGCATGATTTCAACAGATGGACGGGCGAATGAACGACTCAGAATTTCACCACAACCCGGAATTACCTACTTTGTTATATCTGACCAATACGAAGCCCCCATCCTATTGTGGAAGGTACAATAAATTCGAAATTATAGCACGCGATACAAAGATTGGTTACCATATTTAACCCTAAACTCGCTTTTTCATATTTTAATGGGAAATTTATTTTTTTTTATTTCAAATAGATTAAAAACAGATTAAAAATTAATAAAATGGCACTAATTATTTAAATTTTGTAAAAAAAAGGCTAAATCCATTTTAGAAAAATTTAATATTTTTGAAAATAGTTGAGGTTAAACGTTCCAGACAAGCATTATAATGCATTAAAAATCATAAAATAAATTTAAAATTATTCATTTATCAAAATATCACAACATTTTTTATACCCTCCACCATAGGATGGGGGTATATTAACTTTGTCATTCCGTTTGTAACCCATCGAAATATTGCTCTAAGACCGCATAAAGTATATATATTCTGGGTCGTGGTGAAATTCTGAGTCAATCTGAGAATATCCGTCCGTCCGTCCGTCTGTTGAAATCACGCTAACTTCCGAACGAAACAAGCTATCGACTTGAAACTTGGCACAAGCAGTTGTTACTGATGTAGGTCGGATGGTATTGCAAATGGGCCATATCCGTCCACTTTTACGTATAGCCCCCATATAAACGGTCCCCCAAATTTGGCTTGCGATTGCTCTAAGAGAAGCAAATTTCATCCGATTAGGCTGAAATTTGGTACATGGTGTTAGTATATGATCTTTAACAACCATGCAAAAATTGGTCCATATCGGTCCATAATTATATATAGCCCCCATATGAACCGTTCCCCAGATTTGAACTCCGGAGCCTCTTAGAGGAGCAAAATTCATCCGATCCGGTTGAAATTTGGTACGTGGTGTTAGTATATGTTCTCTAAGAACCATTCAAAAATTGGTCGATATCAGTTCATAATTATATATATCCCCTATATAAACCGATCCCCAGATTTGAACTCCGGAGCCACTTGGACGAGCAAAATTCATCCGATCCGGTTGAAATTTGCAACGTGGTGTTAATATATGGCCGCTAATAACCATCCCAAAATTGGTCCATATCGGTCTGTAGTTATATATAGCCGATCCCCAATCACACAAAAATTGGTCCATATCGGTTCATAATCATGCTTGCCACTCGAGCAAAAATAATCTAGCAAAATTTGTCGAAATTTTATTCCTATAGAAAGTTTTGTCAAATTTTATTTCTATAAAAAATTTTTGCAAAATTTTATTTCTGTAGAAAATGTCAAAATTTTAATTCTATAGAGAATGTTGTCAAAATTTTAAATCATTCGAAAATTTAGTAAAAATTTTATTTCTATAGAAAATTTTGTCAAAATGTTGTTTCTATAGAAAATTTTGTTAAAATCGTATTTTTATAGAAAATTTTGTCCAAATTTTATTTTTATAGAAAATTTTGTCAAACTTAATTATATACGTATTTAATCGGCCATTTCAAGTTTAATATATACCACGTATGGACTACGTGGTATATATTACGGTATTAGGAAGTTTTAAGATAACTTGTCATCGGCAAAAGTTACCGCAACCTAAGTAATTCGATTGTGGATGACAGTCTTCAGTAGAAGTTTCTACGCAATCCATGGTGGATGGTACATAAGCTTCGGCCTGGCCGAACTTACGGCCGTATATACTTGTTTTTAACTCACATCCAAAACACTGAATTCGCCTCACACCTTAAAAAGTGATGGTCGACGTCAGTCCTATTATAACATTTTTCTGGGGGCTCTAAGCCCCCTACCCAGAGGCCTTCCTAAGCTTATGCCCTATACCAAATAGTGCTCTGGGTATAATAACTGTGATCTGCCAAAAATGTGCCCGAAATATTGATTTTAAACCCTATAAAATATATACCGATCAACTCAGAATAATCTCCAGAGCCGATCTAGCCCTTGGCATTCATTCATCCGTCTGTTCATTTATTTGTTGTTTGCCGGATTCGGGTCACAATTATTAACCGATTTTGATGGAATTTTGTACATGGCGATTTTTGTTTGGCAAAAGAACGAATGCTATTGAATTTGGAAAAAAAACGAATCAATTTTAGATATAGCTCCCATATATATGTATCGACAGATTTCGATAAGTGGGGTGATACATATATATGTGAGCTATATCTTATGGCGATTTCGATTGGGAAAAAAGGTGCAACATTCTCGAAATTGATTGCAAAATATCAAGGACACTATCTTAAATTTTGGATCCGGTATCCCTTACAATATTATGAATTAACAATAACTTTGGAATGACAATATCATTTGGGCGAAAAAACAATGAGGGAAAAAGTAGTGTAACACCAAGGCAACATATTTTTTGCGAAACGAAAACGCCCTTAATCTGAACCGAATTCGAAATTTCTCCACCCTTTTAGTACGCAAAATTTCGAAATCGGTTCAGATTTAGAAATAACATAGCTCACATATATTTGTATCACCCGATTTTCTAAAGTTTGGCCATAATAGCCTTACTTATTAACCGAGCTTACCCAAATTTAGCATAATGTAACTTTCTGTGGTATCAACTAAACGTGCCAAATACCATCCAAACTGTTATTTGGCACGTTTATATGTATCGCCAAAGCTGGCACAAATTAATATTCTAAAGTGTCGCCTAAATCTTCAAAATATCATCAATATCTGTTCAGATTTAGATATAGCCAATTTTCCAAAATTTGGCCATAAAACCTTTATTTATTACCGATCTTACTCAAAGTAGGTAAAATCTAATCTTCTATACTATTCGTACAATTATCCAAAATTTGGCCATAATAGCCTTATTTATTAATAAACCTAGAATCCGCAAAGAAAAAATGCTTTCCTCCGGAAAATCATTTGTTTAGAGTCAAAACAAAACTTTTTTTCACAATTTCGTTCCTAAAAACAAACAAAAAAATTTTAGTGCAGATACTACTAGCCTATATCCTAAACCCATCTGGTCAACCTCCTATTTTTTTATGTGGGAACGAATGCCAAGATCTTTCGATCAAATGAAACTATGTTTGAGTGTAGTACGTCACACTCATCACAGTGATGGAAGATATAGGTGGAATTTATGGATCATTGCGAACTTGAATCTTCTTCTTTACATAACATCTCCACACCTGCAGACGGAACAAAAATATGGTCCGGGATTCTCCTATATCCCAGCTATCTCCAAAAGCATACGTTGAAGCACAAGGACACACGAAAAATATTTACGGGTAATGTCCTCAACTATCTGGTCAAACTCCTACTTTTTTGCTCTTATTTGATTCTCTCACTGTGTTATGTTGATGTCTCTCGTTATTTATCTCCATCGGCATCTTTATCATTCTTCTCTATTCTTCAATTTCCAATAACTATTTAATTCAATCTGTTAAACCATTAATAGTAGTGTTGCAATTGACATCGATTATGTTGTTTATTCAAATTGTTAATTGTAACCGATTGATTAAAAGAAATAGTGTGTCAATTATTATTTTTTTTTTAATTAAAGGCGTAGATATAAATCAATCATATTTTTGTATTAAAAAAAATCACTTTCATACCCTCTACCATAGGATGGGTATATTAACTTTGTCATTCCGTTTGTAACACATCCAAATATTGCTCTCAGACCCCATAAAGTATATATATTCTGGGTCGTGGTGAAATTCTGAGTCGATCTAAGTATGTCAGTCCGTCCGTCTGTTGAAATCACGCTAACTTTCGAACGAAGCAAGCTATCGACTTGAAACTTGGCACAAGTACACACAAAAAATTTTTTTTCTGATTCAATCACCAAATTAATTGATCCAATTAATTTTTTAATTGAAATGTCTTCAATCACTAAAATGATAGTATCAATCACAGTTTTAATTGGGCATAGAAAAAATTCTTGATTAAAAAATTAATTAATTTTTCAGAAAAAGCAATTAATTTTTTAATTGATTCAATTAAAAATTTAATTGATGTTGATTGCAAAACTCAATTAATTTATTAATTAAAAAAGGTAACTATTTTTAATTACTTTCTGAATTGGCTTAGAGTTTTTATTTGGATTAACAAATGATTGTTTGAAATACATTTTTAATTAAAAATTAAAAAAAAGTTAATTGTATCAATTAATATTTTAATTAAAAATTTTAAAATTTTCAATCATTGACTTAATTAACTTAATGTTTCTATCATGATTAAAAAGTTAATTGTATCAATTAATTTATTAATTGAAAACAAGTACATACGGCCGCAAGTTCGGCCAGGCCGAATCTTATGTACCCACCACCATGGATTGCGTAGAAACTTCTACGAAAGACTGTGTTGGACCACTTTTGGCATGGTTGTTAAATATCATATACTACCACCACGTACCAAATTTCAAGCAGATCGGATGAATTTTGCTTCTCCAAAAGGCACCGGAGGTCAAATCTGGGGATCGGTTTATATTGGCGCTATATATAATTATGGACTGATAGGAACCAATTCCTGCATGGTTGCTGGATACCATATACTAACATCACGTACCAAATTTCAACCGAATGGCAAGAATTTTGCTCTTCCAAGGGGCTCTGGAGGTCAAATCTGGGGATCGGTTTATATGGGGCCTATATATAATTATGGACCGATATGGACCAATTTTTGCATGGGAGTTTGAGGCCATATATTAACACCACATACCAAATTTCAACTGAATCAGATGAATTTTGGCCTTCCAATAGGTTCCGGAAGTCAAATCTGGTGATCGGTTTATATGGGGGTTATATATAATTATGAACCGATGTGGACCAATTTTTGCATGGTGGTTATAGACCATATACTAACATCACGTACAAATTTTCAGCCGGATCGGATGAAATTTGCTTCTCTTAGCGGCCTCGCAAGCCAAATCGGGGGATCGGTTTATATGGGGGCTATATATAATTATGGACCGATGTCGACCAATTTTTGCATGGTTGTTAGAGACCATATACTAACACCATGTACCAAATTTCAGCCGGATCGGATGAAATTTGCTTCTCTTAGGGGCCTCGCAAGCCAAATCGGGGGATCGGTTTATATGGGGGCTATATATAATTATGGACCGATGTGGACCAATTTTTGCATGGTTGTTAGAGACCATATACTAACACCATGTACCAAATTTCAGCCGGATTGGATGAAATTTGCTTCTCTTAGAGGCCTCGCAAGCCAAATTTTGGGGTCCGTTTATATGGGGGCTATACGTAAAAGTGGACCGATATGGCCCATTTGCAATACCATCCGACCTACATCAATAACTACTACTTGTGCCAAGTTTCAAGTCGATAGCTTGTTTCGTTCGGAAGTTAGCGTGATTTCAACAGACGGACGGACGGACGGACACGTTCAGATCGACTCAGAATTTCACCACGACCCAGAATATATATACTTTATGGGGTCTTAGAGCAATATTTCGATGTGTTACAAACGGAATGACAAAGTTAATATACCCCCCATTCTATGGTGGTGGGTATAAAAATTTCAAATTCAATTAACTTTTTAATTGGAAATACTTTGGTGATATTTTTTTCTGTGTAGTTGTTATTTATGTAGGTCGGATGGTATTGCTAATGGGCTAAGAGAAGCAAATTTCATCCGATCCGGCTGAAATTTCATATATGGTGTTGGTATATAGTCTCTTACAACCATACAAAAATTGGTCCACATCGCTTCATAATTATATATAGCCCCCATATAAACCGATCCCCAGATTTGACTTGCGGATCCTCTAAGAGAAGCAAATTTCATCCGATTCGTTTGAAATTTGGTACGTGGTGTTAGTATATGGCCGATAACAACCATGCCAAAATTGGTCCGTATCGATCTATATTATATATGGCCCCAAAAATTGTATATTTCTATAGAAAATTTTGTCAAAAATTTATTTCTATAGAAAATTTTGTCAGAATTTTATTTCTATAGAAAATTTATGAAGCATTTCATAGTTGGAGTCCTCTCCAACTATGAAATGCTTTTGCCAAATTATCAAGAATTCTACCAGTCTACGAAACAGTAAAAAATCTGCCATTTTTGTTAGACTCATATTCATAATTGTATATAGCCCCCATATAAAGCGACCACCACATTTCAATTCTGGTTCTATATTTACCACACAAAAGTTCATATCGGTTCGTAATTATCTCTTTCCTATATATATCGGTCAAGAACTGAATATATACGTATTTAATCGGCTTTTCTTTTGTCTACTATATATCGCGCATGGACTAACTTACAATTTAGAAGATGATGTTAAGAAGTTTAAAGATACCTTGCCATTGGACACAGCCCAAGTAATTTAATTGTAGATGACCTTCTTTAGTAGAAGTTTCTACACAATCCATGGTGGAGGGTACATAAGATTCGGCCTGGCCGAACTTACGGCCATGTATACTTGTTTGAACTAGCTTAGTCGAGTTTGATTAAAAAGTTAATGGTATCAATTAATTTTTTGACTTTCAGCATCAAGTAACTGTTTTAGTTGATAATATTTTGGTGATATTTTTTTTCTGTGTGTCATTTCTAAACATATATATGTTTAAAGGATATTTCTAAATTTATATATGTTTGCATCCAAAAACATTATATTTAAGAAAATGAAATGTGCCAAACATAATGTGTTCTACCATATTTATTGACTTCATGTTTCTATTTTGGTTAAACATCGATTGTATGAATTAATTCTTGGTATTAAAAAATTAAAAAAAAAAAAAAAAACATTTTTTGAACTGGCTTAGTTTTCCGAGTTTGAGTAAAAAGTTAATTGTATCAATTAAGTTTTTGACTTTCAGCATCAATTAACTGTTTTAATTGAAAATATTTTGGTGATATTTTTCTGTGTGCCGTAATAATAATTTAAGTACCGAAGATACTTTTTACATCGAAACATATAAAAACATTTTTTGTCCATGTAGAAGAGCATTTTTGAACGTATTTTAAAAGTAATGACTTAGGAAGAACTTTCAATTTTGTTTTCTGGAGTATTAATAATATTAAACACCTTTTCGCTTTATTTTATGTTTCCAGATTTTTGTTATAAATTGATATAATTTACTATATAAACAAGCTGTGCTCACCTATAATGTATCCACACTATTATTCTCACCAAAACTTCGATTCTATCAAAACACTGTTCACGTCGAATAACAAACAAAACCCCAAAGCTTAACTCTTATGTGCATATTTAATAATGCTTGACATTGTTGTTGTTGTTGTTGTTTCTGTTGCTTTGGCTCAATGGATTGGTTTGTCCTATATTAGAGTGCCTGTGTAAAAAGGTTTACGTGTAGATGATACTCATGTCTGTATGTGTGTGTATGTGTGTCTGTATAGGCTTTGGTGTTCAGGGTGTTTGTTTTTAAGCCGCAGCATAATTAAATATTAACAACAATTTTTTTGCCATGTTTCATACAGCCATGACACATTATGACAACAAAAACAAAGAGGGAAAGCCCCTTCGAGAAAACGAAATTAAAAACAGACCTACCAGAACAACAGTAACAACTACAACACGCAACTGAAAAGGTGGTTGGGGGAGGGAGGTAATGTTGGTACAAAACTAACACGAAATTCTCACGCGCTCTCATACTCACAGAACAAACACTACATACGTGTGTGTGTGTGCATTTGACACCTGAAATAGGTTTCTTGTTTCTTACCGACATTTACATATACAAACACAAACATACTCGAGCATACATGTGAGATTTTTTCTAGTAGAAAATTAAAAAAAAGTCTCCGAGGACTTTCTATAAAAGGCACACAAGTTTAAAGGTCTCCCAGAAGCAAACATTCTTTTATTGCATGAACATGAATATCTTTTTAGCATGGTTTGTTATGCTTGCCCGAAAAAAGCAACAGCAAAATTAAAACATTAACATTTATTTTCCAAAAATAAAAAAGAGAATACATATTTATAAGGGCAGTATAAAAATGTGTGTTTTATAGTATGGAATTGACCATCTATGCATTCATTTTGTGATGCATCAAAATTATTTCCAAAACCGATCCAATCGTGCCCGTTTTTTAGCCGTATTATCTTTTAAACAATAATATTCGTTTGGCCATTGCCACTGGCTTATCTATCACAGGACTGGCACCAATGCTCCAATTTAACATGGTTCTGACAAACATATTACATGTTCATCGTTCAAAACTAGCTTATAAAAATAATCTAGGAGGTAATCATATTGATTTTCTGTGTGCGGAGTTGATTTCCCATAAGATAGTTATCGTTGTAGTCGTTTATCTCTAGTGCCATCACCATTGACATATCCCAGCAAAAACAAAGTAAGGAAAGTCTAAAATCGGGCTGGGCCGACCAGGGCTGTGGAGCCGGAGTCGGAGTCTTGGAGTCGGATTCTTAAGATTTTGCTGGATTCGGAGTCGTAAAAATTTTGCTCGACTCCGACTCCGGCTAAACCAAATTTTTTAAAACACTTCACATTTTTGTAACTCAGCAAGTTTTTACGCAAATTAGTTTCCATTGCGTTATTCATTCGATCAATGTACAGCATGATTGTAAATGAAAATCAACTTCCAATTACGGCTATCTTTTTATGTCACCTAGAATGTTAGACTAGCAGATGGGCTGGATCGATCCATTTTAATGCCCATATCAATTTATTTGAAATATTTCGAACAATCAATATTATTTTTATTTTAATTTTATTTTAAGGTCATATACATATGTGGAATATTGACAGAAAATTTTTTCAAAGTTGTTTTTTTTTATAGAAAACTTTGTCAAAATGTTATTTCTATAAAAAGTTTTGTCAACATTTTATTTCTATAGCAAATTTTGTCAATATTTTATTTCTATAAAAAATTAGTTCAAAATTTTATTACTATAGAAATATTTTTTTCTATAGAAAATTTTGTAAAATTTTTATTTCTATAGAAAATTGAGTCAAAATTTTGTTTCTATAGAATATTTTGAAAAATTTTATTTCTATAGAAAATTTTGTTTGCTACACAAAAATTTTTTCCAAATTTTATTTCTATTGATAATTTGATTTCTATAAAAATTTAAGTCAAAATTTTATTTCTATAGAAGATTTTGGCAAAATTTTATAGTAATCGATTTTTTAATTAGACAATTTGGTCAAAATTTTATTTCTATAGAAAATTTTGTCAAAATTTTATAGTAATAGATTTTTTTATTAGAAAATTTGGTAAAAATTTTATTTCTATAGAAAATTTAGTCAAAACTTTATTTACTATACAAAAATTGTTCTAAAATTGTTTTTTATTGATAATTTTTTCAAAATTTTATTTTTATAAGAAAAAATTGTCAAATTTTTTTCTATAGCAAATTTTCTCAATTTTTTTCTCACTGATACTCAAAATTTTATTACTATAGAAATATTTTTTTCTATATAAAATTTAGTCAAAATGTTATATCTATATAAAATTTAGTCAAAATGTTATATCTATAGAAAATTTAGTCAAAATTTTGTTTCTATAGAATATGTTGCAAAATTTTGTTTGCTACACATTTTTTTTAATTGTATTTCTATTGATAATTTTTTCAAACTTTTATTTCTATAAAAAATTTTGCCAAATTTTATTTCTATAAAAATGTTATTCATAATTTTATTTCTATATATTTGCTCAAAATTTGATTTCTTAGAAATTTTTGCCAATATTTTATTTCTATAGAAAATTTAGTCAAAATTTTAATTACTAGACAAAAATTTTTCCAAAATTGTATTCGGTGAGCATACAATTTTGAGAAAATTTCTGCTAAGTCGAAAACGGGTAGAAATGACTCAAATTTTAAAATTTTTCAATGAATGAATCATAAATGCATTTTTGCGAAATTGTCTAAACAATTATAAATATTTCCGAAATATTGCCCGAGTTTTGTAGAAGTCTGATTTGAGATTTTATCAAAATATAGATCTAAATACAAAGTTGTGCAGAGTATATTATAATCGGCCCGCCCGACTTTAGACTTTCCTTTCATTTTTATTTTTCGTTAAAATTGTGTTACGTCCCATAACGTTAGATTTAAATTTTATGTACATAGATTTTGTAGAAGTATTTAAAGGATTTGAGATAGTATCAATAATTTTGGTCCACAAATACATATACTGTTCGTATCTTCTCATATTGTGATGGGTATTTTATATCATTATTTTATTTATTACACATTGGCCTAAATTTGAAATATAGAGTTAAATTGCCATCTAATGTGAAATTAAGACCTTCTTTTGTACACATAAATAAGTACGATACTTTATATGGACCTACTTACGGTACCCCCACAATAGAACTACAAATTAGTGGTATTAAAATAGGTTAGGTTAGGTTAGGTTATGTGGCAGCCCGATGTATCAGGCTCACGTAGACTATTCAGTCCATTGTGATACCACAGTGGTGAACTTCTCTCTTATCACTGAGTGCTGCCCGATGTCATGTTAAGCTCAATGACAAGGGACCTCCTTTTTATAGCCGAGTCCGAACGGAGTTCCACATTCCAGTGGAACCACTTAGAGAAGCTTTGAAACCCTCAGAAATGTCACCAGCATTACTGAGGTGGGATAATCCACCGCCTTTTGGTGTTCGGTCGTGCCAGGAATCGAACCCACGACCTTGTGTATGCAAGGCGGGCATGCTAACCATTGCACCACGGTGAGATTTAGTTATGTTACCCGGAGTCGACTCCGGAGTCGGAGTCGAGCTTATGAAAAATGCTGGATTCGGAGTCGAGCAAAATTGGCTCGACTCCAAAGCCCTGGGGCCGACTATATATTACTGCACCACTTTATAGATCCACATTTTCGATACCATCCGTGCAAATCCGTTGGGTGCTATATATTAAGGTTTATGTTCCCATATACATATATTTAAATCTGGCCAGATCTAGACAAAGTTATACAATATTTATAGACTTTAAATTTAAGTCGGCTAATGCCCTGGGGTGGGCGCCCTGGTCACAGTGTGGCGCAGGGTAAAAAAGAGCTTTGGAATTTGTGATCCGGAAGTAATGCAAGCTTGGATCATCTCCAATGAATTCTACATGAGCTTTTCATAGAACGGGAGTACTCCATTTTTGGATACTTTGCATTGCTTTAGAAGTTTTGCCTTGGAAGTTCATTTGGATGAAGAAATTAAAAAAAAAAAAAACGAAAAAACAATTTTTTTTTCAAATTTCACTTTTCATTTTATATCCACAGAATGGTGAAGGGGGTATAATAAGTTTGTCATTCCGTTTGTAACACATCGAAATATCGATTTCCGACTACATAAAGTGTATATATTCTTGATCAGGGAGAAATTCTAAGACGATATAACCATGTCTATCTGTCCGTCGGTCTGTCTGTCTGTTGCAATCACGCTACAGTCTTCAATAATGGAGCAATCGTGCTGAAATTTTGCACAAACTTGTCTTTTGTCTGCAGGCTGGTCAAGTTCGAAGATGGGCTATATCGGTCCAGGTTTTGATATAGTCCCCATATAAACTGACCTCCCGATTTGGGGTCTTCGGCTTATAGAAATCGTAGTACCAATTTGCCTGAAATTTGAAATCTAGAGGTATTGTATGACCATAAAGAGGTGTGCCAAAAATGGTGAGTATCGGTCAATGTTTTGGTATAGCCCCCATATAGACCGATCTCTCGATTTTACTTCTTGGGCTTATAGAAACCGAAGTTTTCATCCAATTTGCCTGAAATTGAAAATCTAGAGGTATTTTCAGATCATAAAGAGGTGTGCCGAAAATTGTGAGTAACGGCCCATGTTTTGGTATAGCCCCCATATAGACAGATCTCCCGATTTTATTTCTTGGGCTTCTAGAATCTGCAGTTTTTATTCAATTGTCCTGAAATTGGAAATCGAGAGGTACTTTAGCACCATAAAAATATGTGCCTAAAATGGTGAGTATCGGTCCATGTTTTGGCATGGACCCCATATAAACCGATCTCCCGATTTGGGGTCTTGGGCTTATAGAAACCGTAGTTTTTATCCAATTTGCCTGAAATTGGAAATCTAGAGGTATTTTCGGGCCATAAAGAGGTGTGCCGAAAACGGTGAGTATCGGTCCTTATTTTAGTATAGGCTCCATAAGAACGATTTAACTCCTTGGTTTTTTAGAAACCGCATTTTTTATCAGATTTGCCGAAAATTGTAAATATTCTCATATTTTAGGCTCACAAAACCGTATATCGGATTAGTTTTTTATAGGTTTGGTAATGCCTTCATATAGACCGATTTCACTTCTTGAGGGTATAGAAGGAGCACTGATCATGAAAATTGCTTGAAACTCAATGTAAAATTTCCAGATTTTACTTCTCGGGTGAAAATCTACAGATTTAAGATTTCAAATCAAGACGTTATTTTATAATTTTCTTGCACACTTACAAGAGATATTAATGATTCCTCTAAAACTCAAACAAAAATTGTTCTTATAAATCCAGAATCTGATATATTCTTCATAGGTAAAATCTTTAAATTTATCTTGGGGAAGTGTACTAGTTGATCTGCTCTGCTTGGGAGAATATCTGTCATCAAACCCCCCTGAAATTTCAAAGTAAACCCTAATAGTTGATTCATGGTGGTGGGTATTTAAGATTCGGCCTGTACTAGTTGATCTGCTCTGCTTGGGAGAATATCTGTCATCAAACCCCCCTGAAATTTCAAAGTAAACCCTAATAGTTGATTCATGGTGGTGGGTATTTAAGATTCGGCCTGGCCGAACTTACTGCTGTATATACTTGTTATCAGTATTTTTTGTTACACTTTAATTTGCTTGTTATCTAATTTTTCCAAATTGGAAAACTTTTTCGCATCCACCGGGGGTTGAACCTGGGTCAGTTGGCACCATAACAGAACGCCTTAGCACACTCAGCCACAAACGCCATTGAACACGATGCATCAAAATGTCTATTCAAATGTTTGTCATATGATACCTAAGATGACACGAGGCATGCCATTCTAACTACTTCCGAAGATGTTCTTTATTATTATCCCAGCAAAAAATTTGGAAGTTCTTCTAAAGCACAACTTTAAAAGAACTTCCAAAAGCGGTCTCCCAAAGATGTTCTTTATTTTAACTGCACAGGAAGTTCATTTGAGGCAATTTCTTTATAACTCGCTTTTTCATATTTTTAATGGGAAATTTATTTTTTTTTGTGTTTCAAATAGGTTAAAAACAGATTAAGAATTAATAAAATGGTACAAATTATTTAAATCAAGCCGAAAAAATGCTAAATCCTTTGTAGAAAAATTTCGAATTTTTGAAAATATTTGATCACAAAAGTTCCAGGCAAGAGTTATAATGCATTAAAAATCATAAAAAAATTTTAAAAATTGTTTATTTGTCAAAGTATCACAAAATTTCTTAATTCATATCCAAAACACTGAATTCGCCTCACACCTTAAGAAGTGATGCAAATTCAGTGCAGCGACTGTTGAAATGGTGGACATCCGTCATATGACAAACCCATGTCAAATTCATCGCTTCTGCGGCAATTTGGCACCACTTTCGGATCCATAAATAACATTTTCACTACTTTTTTGGCGACGCTTTTTTTTGCTGGGATATAATGAAAAAATTAAGAACGCTGTTTCAAATCTCTCCAGCGGCTATTTTTTGTTAAATATTTTTATAAAAAATTATTTTTTTTTATGTTATACAACGTTTTTATTTTGTTTCATTTTTTTTCGGCATATGTTTTTGCATAAATATTTAATATTAAAAATTTTAGTAGGTTGCAAAACCTTCTGAAAACAACTTCCGTGGAAAAAGTCAAACGGCACAGGTTCAAATCCCAGCGGGGATGATTTTTTTATTCCTTTTTTTATTTTTATTGATTCTTTTTTGCGAAATTTCTTTGTCCAAAACTTAAGTTTTTACTTAAAACGGCCTAATTCCGTACTTTTTAAGACTTGTCCAAAAGAACTGCATCGGAAGTGAAAAACATTTTTTATTACATTTTTATATTCTTAATTATCTAATTTTGAAAATCTTTTTCGGTCCGACCAGTGCTGGCACCATAACAGAACTCCTTAGCACACTAAGCCACAAACGCTATTGAACACGAAACGTCGAAACGTCAATTCAAATGTTTGTGATATTATCTTAATAGGACCACAAGGCATAACATTCTAACTACTTCCAAGATGTTCTTTATTAGTATGAATGAAAAAATAAAGAACACAGGTTAATATCTTACCATAATTTACAAAACCTCAAAAGAGCTTTCATGGAAGAGAAAAAGTCAATAGGCACAGGTTTAAATCCCCGAGTGGCGGAATTTTTTATTTAATTTTTGTCTTTTTTTTGTTGATTTTCTATTTTTTTTGCAACATTTAATTGTTCAAATTTTAAAAATAACATTTTAAAACGCCAAACCTTCAAAGCTTCTCTAAGTGGTTTCACTGCAATGTGGAATACCGTTCGGACTCGGCTATAAAAAGGAGGTCCCTTGTCATTGAGCTTAACATGGAATCGGACAGCACTCAGTGATAAGAGAGAAGTTCACCAATGTGGTATCACAATGGACTGAATAGTCTAAGTGAGCCTGATGCATCGGGCTGCCACCTAACCTAACCTAACGCCAAATAGCGTATTTGCTAAGACTGGTCCAAAAGAAATTTATTGTACATATATGCAAAAAGATTGATGGAGGATTCCGAGATGCTCTTAAAAAGAAATGTTTGTTGAACAGCTTCCAATTTTTATACCCTGCCCCACACTGCGGAACAGGGTATTATAAGTTAGTGCATATGTTTGTAACACCCAGAAGGAGACGAGATAAACACATGGTGTCTTTGGCAATAATGCTCAGGGTGGTTCCATGAGTCGATATAACCATGTCCGTCTGTCCGTCTGTCTGCGAACACATTTTTGTGATCAAAGTCTAGGTCGCAATTTAAGTCCAATCGCCTTCAAATTTGGCACATGTTCCTTTTTTGGGTCAGAATAGAATCCTATTGATTTTGGAAGAAATCGGTTCAGATTTAGATATAGCTCCCATATATATCTTTCGCCCGATATGCACTTATATGGACCCAGAAGCCAGAGTTTTATCTCGATTAGCCTTAAATTTTTCACTTTGCGTACAATTAGTAGTGTAGCCAAGTGTACAAAATTTGATTGAAATCGGTACAGATTTAAATATAGCTCCCATATATATATATATATATATCTTTTGCCCGATATGGACTAATATGGTCCTAGAAGGCAGAGTTTTGGCCCAATTTGGTTGAAATTTTGCACAAGGAGTACAACTCGTAGTGTAGTCATGTGTGCCAAATTTGATTGAAATCGGTTCAGATTTAGATATAGCTCCCATATATATCTTTCGCCCGATATGGACTAATATGGTCCTAGAAGCCAGAGTTTTGGGCCAATTTGGTTGAAATTTTGCACTAGGAGTACAATTAGTAGTGTAGTCAAGTGTTCCAAATTTTACTGAAATCGGTTCAGATTTAGATATAGCTCCCATATATATCTTTCGCCCGATATGGACTAATATGGTCCTAGATGCCATAGTTTTGACCAAATTTGGTTGAAATTTTGCACTAGGAGTAAAATTAATAGTGTAGTCAAGTGTGCCAAATTTGATTGAAATCGGTTCAGATTTAGATATAGCACCCATATATAGCTTTCGGCCGATTTGCACTCATATGACCACAGAGGCCAATTATTTACCCCGATTTAGTTGAAGTCTTGCACAGGGTGTTAAATTAGCTTTGTTGCTATGCGTGTCAAATTTGATTGAAATCGGTTCAGGTTTAGATATATATTTTATTCTGATTTCGACAAAATTGGTCAAAATACCAACATTTTCCTTGTAAAATCGCTTCTGCTTAGTCGAAAAGTTGTAAAACTGGCTGTAATTTTCCTTAACTTCAAATACATATATATATATATATATATATATATATATATATATATATATATATATATATATATATATATATATATATATATCGAGCGATAAATCATAAATAAACTTTTGCGTAGTTTCCTTAACATTGCTTCAGATTTAAATCTTACCAATATTTTTTTTACAAACATTGTGTTCCACCCTAGTGCATTAACCGACTTAAATTTTGAGTCTATAGAATTTGTAGAAGTCTATCAAATTCTGTCCAGATCGAGTGTATGTATTTGGGACAAACCTTTATATATAGCCCCCAACACATTTGACGGATGTGATATGGTATCGAAAATTTAGATCTACAAAGTGGTGCAGGGTATAATATAGTCGGCCCCGCCCGACTTTAGACTATCCTTACTTGTTTTTTGTTGATTTTATATTTTTTTGTTTTGCAACATTTAATTGTTCAAAATTTAAAAATAACATTCTAAAACGCCAAAGCTTCAAAGCTTCTCTAAGTGGTTTCACTGCAATGTGGAACACCGGCTCGCTCGGACTCGGCTATAAAAAGGAGGTCCTTGTCATTGTGCTTAACATGGAATCGGACAGCACTCAGTGATAAGAGAGAAGTTCACCAATGTGGTATCACAATGGACTGAATAGTCTAAGTGAGCCTGATACATCGGGCTGCCACCTAACCTAACCTAACGCCAAATAGCGTATTTCCTAAGACTGGTTCAAAAGAAATTTATTGTACATATATGCAAAAAGATTGATGGAGGATCCCGAGCTGCTCTTAAAAAGAAATGTTTGTTGGACAGCTTCCAATTTTTTTTTTGCTGGGAAATTAATACCAGACAGGCTGGCGGACTGATCCAAACCTTAGTGCAACACTTAACTTCAGATGGTCATGGGTTCTATCTCAACTTGGGACGATAACATTTTCTTTCTCACTGTGATCATATCGGGGAATCACTTATAAGATGGAGATAAAATCAGACTAATATCATGCTGACGGACTGATTCAAACTTGGGGCAACAGATAACCTCAGATGGTCAGATGACTCTATCTCCAACTGGGGCGTATATGTTTATCGCTTCGCAATTCTGCTTATATATACAACAAATTTATATACGTATATACGTAATTATGTTTATATATGCAACAAAGAAACTTTCATTTAACCCTCTAATGCCTCAATTTTTTTTTTGCCATCTGATTAAATTTTCAATGTTAACGACACACAAGCATATGCTGCAAAGCCTCTTGAATATTATCTAATAAGTTTTGTTTTTAATATGCCCATTTTTGTTATCTTAAGGTGTGTTTTACTAACAGCTTCCTTATTAAATGAAGCCCGCTTAAAGGCGGGCTTGGACATTAGAGGGTTAAATTGATGTAATGATAATAATGTTTGAAGGAAAATCGTACATCAATAATATTCAAATATGATAACATATTGTAGGGAAACGAAGTGCCACACTTTTCACATATTCTTCAATTTGTTTCACTACGATTTTACAATCGAGTCATATTTGTACATCAGGGTTTTAAAATAAAAACAAAACAAAACAATAGAATGCAATCTTAAAGAACACACCCTTTTTCACTATTATTTTCTATATTCTATATGATGAGATTCTGTAGCTAGCAATTTTATATTTATTTTTCCTACATACTATTCTCGAAACACAAACGGATTTGAACAAAAACAGAACACGACAAACATTTCTACAAAGAATAAAGAAACAGCAACTCTTCTAAATCAAAGTGGTCTTTTTTATTTCATTTCCGTTTTTTGTTCTTTTAAGATTTTTTTCTTTTTTTGCCCATCGACTGGGAAATTCAACTAAAACACGCACAAAACAAACTTAACTCAAACACAATACAATGCTATTGGTCAGGGCAAATGGACGACGGCGACGTCGGCATCGTCGTTCTCTTTGCAAATCATGATTTTATAAATAATTGATAAAGCAAAAAAAAAAGGGGTTATTGGAACACAAGAACACAATTTATTAAATAGAAATTACTTTTATTTGTTGATCCAGGATTGCAAACAGGAACACAGATGACGACAATAATGGTAATTTAATTGTAGTTGACTAAACTTTAAAACTTTAAATTTGTAACGGGCTTTTTCTTATAAAATGAGTATTAAGTTTAATTTACATAATTTTTTTTTATTATTTAATATATATAGTGATGTATTTGTAACATTTAATTTCACTTTAATTGTGATTAATTTTCTAAAATTTTTTCTTATTATAATATTTTTTATTTATTGAGGGGAAAAAGGTTAACACATTTATTTACATTTATATTCTTCAAATTTGATTAATTTTTTTTGTATTTGAATTTTTTAAATAATTTTTTTTCTGTATCTTTTAACAACAATAAACTTTTCAGTAATATTTAATTTTAATAAACTGTATGATATAGGTATTTTTTAATAATTCATTTTTTTAAGTATTTTTTTTTTCTAAAACTTTAATTAACAACATTCGCCCGTTAACATGTCATAACGTCGGAAAAGCTACACGAAAACTGGTTGGGAAATTGTATGTGTGGAAATTACTGTGTAAGTCACAATGCTCTCCTTGTGAATTTATTTAGCTTTTCAAGCAAAGGGAAATTTCTCAGCAAAACCAAATGATAACTCTCTTCTATTGAATATGACGAAGGTTCTTGTTCACTTTGGAAGACATACGACTCTCCAATGTCCAATGAGTATGTTTTTGTATGGGTGAGTAGATTCATATTCGTGTTAATTATGTCCATGAGTATTTCTGGGAATTCTGTGAGAAATTTTCTTTATTGCTGTTCCTTCAAAATGTTCGGGGTATATTTTTATTTCATATTATTGTGGCCCTACATCTCTCTCTCGCTCTCTTTACCCAAGTAATGAAATTTACTTGAGTTTTGTTTATTTGTGAGAGTTTGATGGCATATCTTTTGTTTAGTTTACTTCATTGTTTTCACTATTCCCTGCTTGATATGACATAGTGAAATTTTTATAGCATGAGATATTTTTTTTTATAAATTGCGTATTTAAAATATTTGTATTGACTCGTTTACTTCCATATGGAAGAAATGAAAATGAACAATGTTCATTACCATATGGTGAAACATACACAGCCAAAACACATGCTCAAAATGGCTATACACTTTGAGGGAAAATATCATCAAACTTTCATTTTAGTTTTGTCAAGCACGCTTTTAGAACCTGTTGCAATAGTTGTGGGGTAGGTCTTATTAGAAGAGGGTTTGGATTTTGGATTTAAAAATTAAGATTTTGTTTTTGTAAAACGAAAAATATATACATGTTATTTTTACGGGATATACGGGGTGCCTGATATGTAATGCAACAAGGTTATGCGTTATATTTTTATAACCTCAACCATAGGGGTATATTAACTTTGTCATTCCGTTTGTAACAGATCGAAATATTGGTCTAAGACCCCATAAGGTACATTCAGCCAAAAAAAGTTGTACACCTGTCAATTTGAAGTAAATTATGAAATGACATGAAAAATATGAATTTAATATATATGTATTTTACCTTAAATTAAAGCTTGAGATCCGGGCTACAATATAGTAAGAAAATTAATTCAGATTTAGTTATAAACAAGTAAGGAAAGTCTAAAGTCGGGCGGGGCCGACTATATTATACCCTGCACCACTTTGTGATCTAAATTTTCGATACCATATCATACCCGTCAAATGTGTTGGGTGCTATATATAAAGGTTTGTCCCAAATACATACATTTAAATATCACTCGACTTGGACAGAATTTGATAGACTTTTACAAAATCTATAGACTCAAAATTTAAGTTGGCTAATGCACTAGGGTGGAACACAATTTTAGTAAAAAAATATGGGAAACATTTAAATGTGAAGCAGTTTTAAGGAAACTTCGCAAACGTTTATTTATGATTTATCGCTCGATATATATGTATTAGAAGTTAAGGAAAATAAGAGTCTTTTTTACAAAATTTCGACTAAGCAGTGGCGCTTTAACAAGGAAAATGTTGGTATTTTGACCATTTTTGTCGAAATCAGAAAAATATATATATGGAAGCTATATCTAAAACTGAACCGATTTCAATCAAATTTGGCACACATGACTATACTACCAATTGTACTCCTTGTGCAAAATTCCAAGCTAATCGGGATAAAACTCTGGCTTCTGGGTCCATATAAGTGCATATCGGGCGAAAGATATATATGGGAGCTATATCTAAATCTGAATCGATTTCAACCAAATTTGTCACCCATAGCTACAATGCTAAATATACTCCCTGTGCAAAACTTCAACCAAATTGGGCCAAAACTCTGGCATTTAGGACCATATTAGTCCATATCGGGCGAAAGATTTATATGAGAGCTATATCTAAATCTGAACCGATTTCAATCAAATTTGGCACACATGACTATACTACCAATTGTACTCCTTGTGCAAAATTTCAAGGTAATCGGGATAAAACTCTGGCTTCTGGGTCCATATAAGTGCATATCGGGCGAAAGATATATATGGGAGCTATATCTAAATCTGAATCGATTTCAACCAAATTTGTCACCCATAGCTACGATGCTAAATATACTCCCTGTGCAAAATTTCAACCAAATTGGGCCAAAACTCTGGCTTTTAGGACCATATTAGTCCATATCGGGCGAAAGATATATATGAGAGCTATATCTAAATCTGAACCGATTTCAATCAAATTTTACACACTTGACTATACAACTAAGTGTTATGTTTGTACAAAATTTCAAGCAAATCGGTATAAAACTCTGGCTGCTGGGTCCAAATTAGTGCATATCGGGCGAAAGATATATATGGGAGCTATATCTAAATCTGAACCGATTTCTTCCAAAATCAATAGGGTTATATTCTGACCCAAACTAGGAACATGTGCTAAATTTGAAGGCGATTGGACTTAAATTGCGACCTAGAATTTGATCACAAAAATGTGTTCACAGACAGACGGACGGACGTACGGACAGACGGACAGACGGACATGGTTATATCGACTCAGGGACCCACCCTGAGCATTATTGCCAAAGACACCATGTGTCTATCTCGTCTCCTTCTGGGTGTTGCAAACATATGCACTAACTTATAATACCCTGTTCCACAGTGTGGCGCAGGGTATAAAAAGAGTTAATTTCTTTTTGTACACTAAAAATAACAAAATTATTGGTTAATTATTGGTTTAATCACTAAATATTACAAATTTTTAATATTTTGTATGGAATCCCTTAGTGGCTTCTACTGCCTGGAGTCTATTTGGCATTGAGTGTGTCAGGGGTCAAATCTACGGGAATTAAGCTCCATAAATGCATAAGGACACTTTTGAATGATTCTTTGCTAAAATTTAAGTTATTCAACTTTGTCTTCATATATGTCCACAAGAGTTCAATTAGATTCATGTCCGGGCTCTGTGGAGCGTGACATAATACTTTTTTGGTGTTGTATAGCTAGTATTTCTTAACAATATGGGATGTTGGCTTGGGGACATTACATTTGACAAACACAAATAATCCATTTTCTAGACTCATTTTTTGGGCAGATTCAGCGAAATTATTCTTCAGAATATGTAAATTATATATTTTGTGTATATTTCCCTCAAGAAATATGAGGTTTCCAAAGCCATTCGCGTGCCGTCACAATCCCACCTACGTGGTAAACTGTGTGTGTGTAATATTTCGTTTTTGCCCAATTTTCTCCATTGTTTCCCACGCGTAGTACCGACCATCAGCTTTAAATAAATTAAATTTGGACTCATCAGAAAACATAACAGTCTCCCAAAATGCATCATATGTAATAATTATTATTATTATTATAAATGATCATATTTATACTTCGTGCATTTTAAATAAACAAGGGATAAAAATGGGAAAAAACGAAATGTTACGCATACTATTAACCTCGTAGGTGAGAATGTGATGGCATGCGAATGGCGTTGGAAACCTCATATTTGTTGAAGGAAATATACACAAAATATATAATTTACATATTCTGAAGAATAATTTGGCCGAATCTACCAAAAAAAATTAGTCTGGAAAATGGACTTGTATTTGTCAAGGGGCATATCGGACCACTTTTACGTATAGCCCCCCAATAAAGCTACCCCCATATTTGGCTTGCGGAGCCGCTTGTAGGGGACATTTCATCCGATCCGATTGTAATTTGGTATGTGGTGTTAGTATATAACCTCTAAAAATCATGCAAAAATTAGTCCATATCGGTCCATAGCTATATATAGCCCCCATATAAACCGATCCCCTGATTTGGGGTTCGCAGCGTCTTGGAGGAGAAAATTTCATCAGATTCGGTTGAAATTTGATACATTTTGTTCGCCTTCAACAACCATGACTCTGCTAAAATTGACTACTAATCATCATATCGGTTCATACACGCAAAAAACAAAAAAGTTTGAAAAACGTATACCGAAAACGTTTTTGTTTTGTAAGAGTTTTTTGAATTACTCCGACAATTTTAAACTTTTAGCACCAAAAAAAAAAAATCGTTTGTTACAAAATTTTTATTTTTTCAATAAAAAAATTATTTTTGAACCAACAACACAGTCCATTTCGATTATGTTAAGCACTGTTCTTTTCTGACTTTAAGTCTTTAATAAGACGCATTTTACAGTTTCATAGTATAAATTTAATATAGTAGTATGTAATGTTGAACACCTTTTCGGAATCTTCCGAACATATCTGAAATATAACATATGAAAACAAAAAACAAAAAAAAATGTTTTTGGTGTTCGGTAGAAGTACGGATCGAACCCAGATGGACGTAGCACCCACTGCTCCACGGTGCCCAACTAAATGTATGTTGCTGTTAAATAAAGTTTGATTAATCGGCTCGTGGGCGCCGCAAGCTATGCAATATAAATATAACTTATATGGATAATTGTCTATTCACAGCTACATAGCTTAGTGGATAGTGTGTTGGTTTACAAATTAAGTGGTCCGCGGTTCGATTCTCCGTCCAGGCGAAAAGTAAATTTTAAAAAATATATAAAATCGCATAATTTCTTCTACATTGTTTGTATTACAGAAAAATAGGTCCCATATAAACTAACCGGATCGGATGAATTTTGCTCCTCCAAGAGGCTCCGGAGTTCAAAAATCTGGAGAATGGTTTATATGGGCGCTATATATAATTATGCACCGATATGGACCAATTCTGTCACGGTTGTTAGAGACAATATACTAACACCATGTTCCAAATTTCAACCGGATCGGATGAGATATGCTTCTCATAGACGCTCCGCAAGCCAAATCTGGGGATCGGTTTATATGGGGGCTATATATAATTGTGAACCCATGTGGACCAATTTTTGCATGGATGTTAGAGACCATAGACTAACACCACGTTCCACATTTGAACCGGATCGGATGAATTTTGCTTCTCTAAGAGGCTACGGAGGTCAAATCTGGAGAACGATTTATATGGGGACTATATATAATTATAGACCGATATGGAACAATTTTTGCATGGTTGTTAGAGACCATATACCAACACCATGTACCAAATTTCAGCCGGATCAGATGAAATTTGCTTCTCTTTGAGTCTCCGCAACCCAAATCTGGGGATCGGTTTATATGGGGGTTATATATAATTATGGACCGATGTGTACCAATTTGTGGTTTTCCAGCCACATATAAAGCAATCGCACTATCACACATGAATTCCATAATGAATAACTTTATTTCTGAATGTAGTATAACATATGTTATCAAATGATATAAATCTTTCAGCCACTAGACGTGCGGTTTAGATGGGATAGCAACGTGAAGATGATTGCAATGCATATAACCACCCTGTATAGTCCAAATTTAGGATTTATTTTTAGTTGATTCACTGTACATATTTAAGCCCTTTTTGAGAATGTAGAAACAGTATTTAATTTTCGCGTTATGTTCGTGCACCTAACATGTAAATCATATTATTATAAACCGGGTTTATTATATTGGATACAGTACGAAAAATCCGTTCAAATGTATCCACATATATTTTAAAATAATGAAATTTAAATGACACCAAGGATTTTTTTTGCCGAAACACCAATGTATATTTAGCGTTGGTTATAAAATTGACTTATTTTCTGTGTATGAAATTTAATTCAAATAATAATTTTACCATTTATTAGTCAGGAAAATAATCCTAAGTGAATAAGTTTATTGTTTGCGATATATTTACATTTGCTCTCTCATGCTATAATTTTGTTTTCACTTTCACACTCTTCCTTTACCTTAAAGTAATTACACGAGAAGAGAGAAAGTGAAATTATTCTCAATCTCTTTCATGGACATTCTCACATCTCTCACATATACATAAGCAAATGAATATATCCCAGAAAATATCCCCTGTGTTGTAGCATAAACAAAACACAAGCAAACAAAAAAAAAGCTTTGAAAATTTCCCCACAAAGAGTAACATTTCCACAGTTTGTTTTGTTTGGTTGTTGCTTGTGCGGGACCACTAAACAAACTGAGAAAGTTTACACAGTCACAATCACACACGCACATATAATCATACACAGATGAATCCAAACATTTGCCGAAAAACATTCCGATGGAATTGTGTATTTCATACGACAATAGAGAAGAAAATAAATTTCCCATTTTGTTTTGAGGGATTTCCCTCTCACTAACAAAAATACAGAGGAGTAACAGACGTATGTACTGACCGTATGTGTGTGTGCTTGTTTTTTTTTTTTTGATGCCAACCTGTTGCTGTTGGTAACATGCCTTGTCTGTCATTTAATTGTACGTTGTCATTTTTGGCAAGGGCCCATATGAAACTAAACAATCACAAGACAAAAAAAAAAAACAACAAAGAGAAATGTATATGCACGATGTAAAATCAAGCGAATATAGCTCTAACAATTGGCTTTATATTGTCTAATGTTATACTGTTGCTGATATTGTCATCAATGTTGGTGGTTTTGCAATTTAAGCATTTATGAGTCAAATCAAAAAAAAAAGGATGAATTATAAGTATACACAATTATACAGATAGATAGATTATATAGATTTCCCATATACGGTTAAAGTTTTTCTTTTTTTTTTTTGCTATAACCATTTCTAATTCGAAAATTTTTAATCTAACAATTCCGTCTTAATAGGTTTTCCTATAAAGTAAACAATATTTGTTAGAAAATCATCATTTATTTATATATGAATTAGAATACTAAACTGAATGTATACTAATATGCTTAGTTCCAGTGTGTGTGTGTGTGTATGTGTATTTGTTTGAGTATAATGAAAAGTTCCATATTCATTTCATTTTGTCATATTTCGTATTCCTTTTAATGACAGCTTTGGAGCCATAAACATCATTATCGATGGCGGCCAAACAGCTGTTGCTTTCTAGAACATTTATGTAAATAGCAAAAGGACATTTTTTTTCCTTTTTCTGATTGCACACAATCGGAGCTTGTGAACAAAATATGGAAATAAATTAACAAACTATTTACAAACAAATAAATGTCAAAAGTTTTTGTTAATACAAAAAAAAAAACACTTTAACGGCCATTTTCATGTAGCTCCGTTAGGCTTTAACTGCCAGTTAACAGAAAGTAAATTGCAAATATCTTCTCTCCAGTTAACTTTAACTGGAAAATTTTCATCAGTTAAGTTCATAACTGGCATATGGAATATATATGCAAGATGACAGCTTCTTCTATAATACAGTTTAAAAGTTGGTTAGTTAACGGAACACTAACGGAGCTTTATGAAAATGGGGGTAAATCATACATCAAAGACCTTAAAATAAGTCTTAGCCTACATTTAAAACTTTTTTATCTTAAATCAAAACTCGATTTTTCATTCTTTCGAAAACCAGATTTTTAGATTTTTCAACTTATGTATTTAAAAATTGGATATATAGACTTTTCGAAATTTCCAAAGATTTTAACCTTCCCTTTAAGATTTTTATATTTATTCCGAGCCAAAAATGCGACTTCTTTGAAATAAATTATTTAGGGACCTCTCTGGCGTTAAATCCACGATCAATAAAATTAAAACTAGGATACAGACCTTAATGGTCTGTCGAACTTTCATTCATTATTTTATTAAAGATATTCATTTTCAAACAAATTTCAGTTTAAAAATCCAAATTATAACAGATATCTCAAAGCAAAAAGACTTTTCGTAATTCAAAAAAAAAAAAAAAAAAAATATTTATTTATGTATAATATTTAAAACCATAATAAATTATAAGTATAAATAATGACAGAAAGTAGGTACTAACTACAAAGGTTTTCGAAAAAATACATAAGATTATTATATAGTTGAAGTGTTTCTATCTGAAATCTAAAGATTCAATATATTAGTTGTTTTAAAGACGATTTCTTTAAATTAAAAGTGTTTTTCTTTAGTTTAAGTAAAATTTGTTTTACTTCAACTTTGTTTTACTTCAACTTTCCAAAATTTTCATGAAAAAAAGTTTTGAAGCAAAGACTAGTTGTGTTCCTTTACTTTACTCGTAGTAAAAAGTAGTAAAATAGAGAAATATTGAAAATCATCTCAGATTTCAAAATTTGTTAAATATACAGGAATAAAAATATAGTAAAAAATAGTAAAAATGTCGAATAAAAAACAAAAGAAGCATTGTGATTTGAATAAATATTTTCAAAACATGGAAGCAGGAAGCCTTATTACGATGGAAAGATGCTATGGTTTTTACTTTGTTACCAAATTTTTAATCAAAGTAAAACTCTGGCTTCTGGGCCATATTAGTACAGTAATAACGCATATTATCAGTATCTTATAAGGTGATGTTTGTCATTCCGTGTGTAACACATACAAATAACGATTTCTGACTATAGAAAGTATATACGAGTATAGTCTTGATCAGGGAGAAATTATAAGACGATTTAAAGATGTCCGTCTGTCTGGCTATCCGTTGTAATCAGGCTACATCCTTCAATAATGAACCTATACACGCAAAACAATAATTCTTTCCTCCCAAACGAAATTTTAGACAAACAATGTTCGTTTCTCATTTGCTTCTCGCTGTAAGGAAGTGTATTTGGAAGAAAAGTATATACTTTTTGTGATAAACGTTTATTCTTTTCCAGGATGTACAAACAATTTCATAAAGACTAACTCAAAAAAAAAAAAAAAAACATTGTTTTCTGTCCAATTGCATTTTCCCTCACATCTTTCTCACATCCACGAGGTTTTTTAGTTCTTAACACCTTTTCCTGTAATATCAACAATGTAAAAGAAATTATACGATTTTATAAATTTTTAATTTTTTTTACTTTCGCCTGGACGGAAAATCGAACCGCGGACCACTCTGTAAGCCAACACACTAACCACTGAGCTATGTAGCCGTTATTGTCATCAATAGATAATTACCCATATAAGTTATTTATATAGCATAGCTTGC